>NC_142942.1:31589217-31826717 GCF_046866305.1 Octopus bimaculoides
TCGGAAGGTAAAGCCAGATGAAATACCGCTAAGCATTTCACCCGGCGTGCTAACGATTCTGCCAGCTCACTGCCTTCCGCTGTATGTATTCTGTGGTTCCTCTCTATGTGCTTTGTTTTCTGTTTCAAATTATGCTTGCCAGAGCTAGTTTTCCTTCTTGAAACATTAAACAATTCAACAGTATAGGCGTAGGAGTGGCTGTGTGGTAAGTAGCATGCTTATGAACCACATGGTTCCGGGTTCAGTCCCACTGCGTGGCACCTTGGGCAAGTGTCTTCTACTATAGCCTCGGGCTGACCAAAGCCTTGTGAGTGGATTTGGTAGACGGAAACTGAAAGAAGCTCATCGTATATATGTATATATATATATATGTATGTGTGTGTATATGTTTGTGTATCTGTGTTTGTCCCCCCAGCATCACTTGACAACCAATGCTGGTGTGTTTACATCTCCGTAACTTAGCGGTTTGGCAAAAGAGACTGATAGAATAAGTAGTAGGCTTACAAAAGAACAAGCCCTGGGGTCGATTTGCTCGACTAAAGGTGGTGCTCCAGTATGGCCACAGTCAAATGACTGAAACAAGTAAAAGAGTAAAAGAGTTTTAGTGATTGAAACTCCAGTGTTCTACTTTTCAAATATTTGTCCTCTTTAGAAGTCAATAGATCACACATCTTATCTTATTTAAATATATGTGCAAAAATAGAGAACAAAAGAAAATCAGGGGCTTATCACAAAGTACAAGACATACATAATATAATCCATATAAATAAATATATATTTACAGACTAGTATAGCTTTGAATATGCCATATTGCCAATAGGAAAAACTGGTTAAGCGAGTAACGTTTCCATTACTGTGTTCAACCCATGCTTGCCTGTATGTGTGTGTGTGCGCGCACGCACGTGCGCAATCATGACTTAATGTCCATCTTCCATGCTGGCATAGGTTGGATGGTTTGACAGGATTCAACAAACTAGATGGCTGCATCAAGCTCTTGTTTTAGCATGGTTTCGACAGCTTAATATTTTCCTAACACTGATCAGTTTACAGAGTGCACTAGGTGTTTTTTCTATGGTAGTGAGGTCACTAAGTAACTCAGGACAAAGAAAAGCTATAGAGAGACAGGTATCTTGCTATTAAGGAGATACATGACTACACCATATATTGGGTTCGGTGAGAGTAATTGGAAGGAAGATGAAAGTGGTGGTGACAAGATGTCAGAACATACCCACATGATAAACAAAGATGAGCATAAGAGAGAATACAGAGGATCAGGAAGGGTGGGTAGGTAATTTCACTGGAGAGGAGAGTGACTGGTGGTTAGAGAAGGGGGTACAGGGGAATCTAATGAATGATGAACAAAAGTGAAGGTGTGGTTAATGATAAATATTAGTATGGGGAGATAAGGTAAAAGATATTGAGCAGCTCAGAAAGAAGGCGGTGATAAGTGGCAGTACAGGAACACTGGAGAATAGTAGTATAATGAACCTGTAGATAGATCAGAAAATGTGAAGATAATGTGAATGGTGAGAGAGTGGAATGAAATAGATGTCAGATGTACATAGGGATCGCTACAGTGAGTGGAAGGCCAAGGTTTGTGTGTGTCAGGGCATTCAGTTGACTGCAGATATGAAAGGGTATTGAGAATGATAGCAGATAAGAGAGTGTATTAGAAATGGGGTATGACAGTCCTGAGAAGTAACTGAGAGGAGAGTAAGAGATAACTGGAGGTACAGAAAGGAGAGGCTGAAGGCAGATAGAGTGGGAAGGGAGGATATTGAGAATGAGAGATGAATTTTTGAAAGGAGGTAACTGGTAGGGGAATGAAATATGTACAGATTCTGTTCTCATAATGCAGCAGCTAAATAGTGCTGTGGTTAAAAGAGTGGAGGGATGGGTGTTTGGAAAATTAGAGTTTGGGAAGGCTTGGCAGGGATAGATAGAGTGTAAGGCCTGGTGAGTGTGTGGACTTAAACATAATGTATATAGGATCTTTCACTGTGGTGGATGGCTCTTCTTGAGCACAGTGAATCATCAATCTTCTTAGTCTTCTGTCATTTCTCCACAATGCTCAAAATGTTCAGATCAGCCTTCACTACTTTGTCACATGTCTCCCTGGGTCTCCCTCTTCCACAAGTTCTATCCACTAAGTTATTGACTTTTTATACAACTGTCTGCATCTATATGCATTACATAACCATACCAATGCAGTCTTCTCTTTTGCACACTACATTTGAATCCTCTCATGCCTGATTTTTCTCTCAACAAATTTGCACACAGGTATTGCACATCCAACTGAGCATACTAGCTGTGTTCCTTTCCAGTCTTAGCATGTTCTCTGCGTTCAGAATCTATGTCTTTCTGCTATTTATATGCAAGTGTCATACCATCTGTCTTTCACTGAGAGAGAGAGAGAGAGAAACATTTTATTACCAACAAAAGTAATTGTTCTCTGAACTTTCTCCTGCTGGTTTTTATTATCGTAACTATACTTCTATACTTTCAGAATATCCTCCTCTACTGCTCATTAGGTCACTTAATTTGCAATATGTTCTTAATATTTATTGCTCCTGCACTTCTGCCACATACAAAATCGATTTTCTCTGCTAACCTGCTTATGATTCCACTGCACCTCTCTGTGTACACCATATAGAATTTCTATCTATGTTTTTCCTTTATATCGAGGTGGGCCATTTTTGAAAAGTAGGTAGTCCTCTATATTTTTCTGTTTACTAGAATTTTGGTCCTTGCTGAGTTAACTTTTGATTTCAGTTTTTGCTTTCACATCAGCATATAGCATTTCCTAAGAGTATCAGAGTTTAAATTCCTCTGTCACGGCATGGAGGACTATGATCAATAGGAGGGAACTGAGAACTGAACTTTGGTGAACTCCGACCTGTACAGTAAATTCATTACTGTACTCATTGTTAACTATCACCTTGCGGACATCACTCCTGTACATGGCTTGTATGGTTCTCACAACCTCCCCCAGAGGCCACCAGACCAAGGAGTGAAGGACCCTGTAGAAGGTCTTCTTCTGATCAACAAATGCCTAGTACAGTGGCTTACTCTCAACTAAATACTTATCTTGCAGTTGTTTTACACACACACACACACACACACACGCACGCACACACACACACACACACACACACACACGCACGCACACACACACACACACACACACACACACACACTGTTTTATTCTTATACTGGACTAAAGTAATTGTAATGATATAATGGATTATGTAGTCCTAGGTACACTAAATATTTGACAGGGTGGTCATTAGTGGAACATCTTTGATCAGACTTATGATCTATGGCTGAAACAACAACTATTTGATATTTACTGAATGCTATTATACATCATTTCATTGTTGTTTAGCCTAAGGTTAACCTTGATTGTACAGACCTATGTTCAAAAACATCCCAGTTGTGAGTATTCTACACCATTTTTCTGTCCAGGCATCTATGACAACATTATCAACTATGCCGTTTCCTTCTTTCAAGATTGTAGGTTGTGATTTGAGAGAAATTTGATTGCTATTTCAAGCAGATTTAATGGCCACATGAAGCATTTACTTTGTTGGATACGAAAGTATTTTTAATGCATTTTGCACTTCACTAGTGCATGTGTATTGTTTTATGGCTGAGTAGAATAAATGTGCATCCATTATATTTTAAAACAAATTCATTATTCAATTTTTATGTAATAAAACTGATTGTGTTGTAAGATATGTAGCACTTTGTTTAGTATGTCAGCCATGGAGTAAAACAGTTTGAAAATTGTTGATGTAGAGACTTCCTTGTTGGCTCATGGTTTTTATGGTAGATTAAATTGATGCTAAGAAAAGAGGTTTTAGCATGATATTTAACAGATGTGTTACTCTTGAGTTGGGTAAGTGTAGTGTTGTGTGTACATTGGGGGTGCAGACAACTAATGGTGGTAGTAAACTGCAAATATGTTGGGCAGACAATAACAGAGCAAGTATGAAATTAGAGAAATCCACTAAAACTTCCACATTTCCAACAAATGCTAAGTTTTACTATTATTTCTAATGGAATCTCATGGTGACTATATTATATATATATATATATATATATATATATATATATACTGTGTTGATGAGTGTGGGGCTGAAAATGAATGAACTCAAGATGAAGTATCTTGTAGAGAGCATTAAGAAGCCAGAAAGGATTATGAATGTAGGTGGAAAGCCACTAGAGTTGGTTGAGAACCTCCTGTATCCGGGAGCAAAGATTGGGAACACACATGGTGATATAGTTGAGAGGAAGAGCAAAGCCTGGGTGGCATGCCACAGTTTGAGATCCATATGGACCTGAAGATCCTTCTCTTCATTGCTGCAGTGGAGTCTATGCTGTTGTATGGGTCTGAGACTTGGACACTGACCAAGAAACTCACTCAGGGGGTGGATGGGTGCTACACGAGAATGCTGAGGATGGCTCTGAACATTAATCAGTATACACTGAGGATGAAGATCTCAGAGCTGTACGAGAGCCACCCAATAGTTAGCTCGAAAGTAACAGAGGAGACTGAGTTTAGCTGGATATGCTCACCATCATTCAGAGTTGATATTGCACTCACTGCTCCTGTGTGAGCCTATGCATGGACACATTAGAAGAGGTGACCGAGGATGACATATGTTGATGCCCTAAGGACAGACACTGGTCTCTGGGAGACACAGGACATGGCAGTGATGATGAGGGACAAAGACCGCTGGAGAGAACTTGTCCATGGATCTCGGGAATTTTACCTGTCCAAGAGATATATATATTGTGTTACACAAAGAAGTTGTGCATAGTACCAGGTTTATCAACCCAGGTCAAATATAACAAACTACTTCAAATTGTTGTTAGAGGATCTGCGTAAGTGGAATCTAGACCAGCTAGTTTGTACTGGTATCAAGTTATATAAGTTGTAATAATGAAGTCAAACCAAATAGTGATATCTTGAAATCATTTAATACATACAGGGGTTGGACAAAATAATGGAAACACCTTAAAATTTCAAACAAATTTATTTTAATATGGGGTAGGACTGCCCTTGGCAGTAATTACAGCTTGAATTCTAGGAGGTATGGACTCATACAATGTTTGAATTGTTTCCAAAGGAATTTTTGTCCATTCTTCAGCTAAAACAGTCTCCAGTTCTTGTGATGATCGTGGAGGATATCGGCTCCTTACTTGTTTTTCTAAAGGTTCAATAATATTGTGATCTGGGGACTGTGGTGGCCAGATAAGATGTTCAACGTCACTAGAATGTTCCTCATGCCATTCAGTAACAACTTTAGCTGTGTGAATTGGTGCATTATCATCCTGAAAGATTGTGTTTTCCCCTGGAAACAGTTCCGCAACCATAGGATGAATTTGATCAGATAAAATGCTTAAATAGTCTTGACTATTAATTCTGCCATGAAAGGAAACCATTGGGCCGGTGGATTTCCAAGATATAGCCCCCCTCCCATCATCACAGATCCTCCTCCATGTTTAACAGTTGGAAGAAGGCAGTCTGGGTCAAATGCTTCTTTTGACTGTCTCCACATGTAAAGGATGACTCATCCGAGAAAATAACATTCTTCCACTGCTCTAGGGACCAATTCTGTAGGTTTTTACTCCACTCTAAACGCTTTGCAACGTTCGTTTTTGAAAATAGTGGTTTTCTGATTGCAGCCCTCCCGTGAAATCTAGCTCTGTGCAGCTCCCAGCGAACAGTTTTTGTAGAAACTGGGTTCTCGGGGTGGTCATTAAGCTCTGCAGTAATTTTCGGAGCAGTACTTTTGTGATCCTTTCTAACAATTTGCATAAGAGTCTGACGGTCCCTATCTGAAAGTTTTGGTTTTCTTCCAGAGTTTTGTTTTGACAAGAAGGTTTTTCCTTCTTTCTCAAAGGCATTTAATTACTTTTGAGACAGTACCTGTTGATACAGCAAACATTTTGGCTGTTTTCGTTACGCTAGCGCCTGCCATATGAGCACCGGCAATTTGACCTCTTTGAAAGTCTGATAGATCTGTCATTTTAATGAATTTTAATTACTTTTTTCTGATGATGACTGAAAAGAAACAGCAATTTTAGCAAAACATTAAACAACGCTAATAATAAATCAAAAAGCATGAAAATAAACAAGCTTTTGACAGTTTTATAGATATTTTAAAATTATGATGCTAGGTGTTCCCATTATTTTGTCCAACCCCTGTATATATTAAATGATTTCAAAATATCACTATTTGGTTTGACATTATCATATGTATATATATATATATATATATTTATAATGTTAAATCTCTGAATGAGGTATAAACAGTAACTGCACGACAACGTGAAGTATATTTGCCACCTAAATGCAGCTAAACCCTAAGGGTGAATGTTACTGTTGCTTTTAGCCCCAGGAGAACACCTCCTCCAGCTGGCTATTGACACACATCTGTGTCCTGTTCTGTCTGTCTCACATATATTTATACATAAATATGTATCATAGTATCAACCAGATCATTAAATGCTGTTATACACTGCTAGTCACAATGCATTTCCAATTCGGTTTTGATTGTGCTGTTCTTTCCCATTTTGACCCAAATTACTTGACTAAGACATCTTCCCATCATTGTGGAGGCCGTCTAAGTGGACTTTTATATATAATAATACATATAAATAAAATAGTAAAAAATGTGTTTTTTATTATTATTATTCTTTTTAATTGAAAATGTTAGAATAAGTCTTTGTTTTTGTCCATGTTTATTTTTTCATAAGCAACACCCACTAGTTGATGAAGATTTCTGCTTTTTTTTTTGTTTTTTGTCTTCTTTGGCTAGTCATAAGTTACATCCACCAATGGAATGAAATTATTTGATTGGTGTAAAATGGTGTGTGTCCTTAAGGTCAGTGGATCTGGCTAATAGTACTTTAGTAATGTCTTGCCTGAAGAAGCATCCACCCAAGCAATAGAACTAAAACTGTATTCAAATACATAATTATTGAGGCTAATCTTAAAATAATGTTATATGAATATGAAAATGGCTACCTAATGATGGTGTGTGATATAGAAACATATGTTGCGATGCATAATTAAAACCTATGAATTTCCATCCTCGTGTTATTGTTATTATTATTATATATATCCTAAGCTAAAAGGAGTTCCACATGTATACCCATACAATTGGATTACCCCAGAAGATGGAGTTAACATGTGGTAACCGACAAGAAGCATAGGAGCTTTTAAGAGCACATTACAAGGCTTTTGCCCAAACTAAACTCTGTGTATTTGTGGATGGAAATTTTTTGACTTTATTTATGTACTGTGACATATGTTTCTGCATTCCACTTATTTGTTTGTGAGGACATTTTCACACCCATAAGATATTACTAAATATCATTTACAATGTCTATGAATCTTGAGTATGCCTCCATTACATGTGTGTGCTTCCTCAGGAATTTGCATTAATGTCTTTTTGCTAGTCATGTGGACAATTACCATTTTACACCTATCAGGAAGCTCCATTAAAATTTTTAGGTTGTTACTTGTGAATTGTCACAAATTATCAAAGGGGGAGACAAAAACAGAGGAGAAAAAGATAAAGAAAAAACTTTGTGGTTCATCACAAATCATATGGATAATATGCATGTATGTATGTAAATAAATACATGCATATACAGACATATAAGCATATGTACATGTATATGCATATATGCACATATATGTGAATGCTGGAAGGTACATGAGTACATGATTGACCACTAAATCCACAAGTTTTTTTTATTCTTTCTCTCTTTATTTCTTTGTGTAAAAGACTTTCTCAATTTCCCAAGCATCAAACTAATACACCTGCTTGTTGTTTATACATGTCTTTGTCTTGTTTTTCTGTAAATTTCAACTATATGTACACTCACCCATACACATATCCACACACACACATTCCTATTCCATCTACGTACACATACCTACACGCACACTCACATCCATACCCACCCATTCACATAGCTTTCAGATTGCCTCTCAAATACCTTACCACTGACCATCCCATCTATGCACATGCGCAAAAACCATCACACCTGTTACCATAGCTGCTGACCTCTTATATTAACAGACACAAAGATCACTCACACATATATAAACAGTTAATACCACAAACACACACACAGTTGCTGCCATACATACACACACACACGCACACACATACCCAGTTACTGCCACACACACACTACTGTATACACAAACATGCATGCACACATACACACAGATACTAACCTTTCTTTACACTCTCCTGTCTTAGAAAGCACTTTCTCTTTGTCCATCTACTTCCAGTCATTCCAAAATGTAGCTACATGTGGATTGTTGGCATTTTTTTTTCCTCTGTCTTCTTTTTCTTTTGGACTTTCCTCTGTCTCTTATTTCTGAAGAAGAGCTTTGCTCGAAATGTAAAACACCCTTTCTTTTCTTCCTTGAGCATCTTATTAATACTTTGCATGTACCATGTCCTCGTGTTGTTTTTCCTTGTCTTTTTTCTCTGTTTTTTAAATTTTATTAATGATATATATATATATATATATATATATATATATATATATATACATACACACACACACACATATACAAAATTCTTTATAAGCATCCACATATACAGGATCAGACCTTTTCACACTTGTTATACACGACAGCACCTTGCATCTTCCACAATTTAGAATCCACTTTCTCCTCTTCACAAAGTAGCTTTTATATAACATAGCTTTAGACGTCAATGCACCTACAATCCACTGTAGTTTGGGAAGATTGCACACCACTCTGTCCTGAATTTTACATCCTGTATATGTGGATGCTTGTAAAGAATCTGTGTGTGTGTGTGTGTGTGTGTATGTATGTTGGAATTTAAATTCTGCTGAGGTAGACTTTGCTTTTCATCCTTCTTCATCATCATCATCCAGTGTTTTAAATTCGGGTTTTGTCCTCGTTAACCGGGGTGGCCAGATCTACCTCAATGCGATAGCACCCACCCTCTTGCCATCTTGCTTGGTTTTGGGTGTCCTCTTTTTCAAAGGAACTCTCCCAATCTCCATTGACTTGCGCTTCATTTACTTCAAACACAATCACCCTCCTCAGAACATGCTGTTCGTCCCTCCTCAACACATGCCCATACCACCTCATTCCATTCACTCTTACCAACCATTGCACCGATTCCTCCAACCCCAGCATTCCCATCAAATCCCCAGTCCTCCTCTTATCAAATAGCTTCACCCCACACATTTCTCTCCCCATTGCTCTCTCAGTCCTTCTCAAAATTACCACCTCTCTCTCCCTCAGACACCATATCTCCCTCCCATACAACATTGCAACTCTCACACAACTTTTATAGACCTTGAGAACCTTTTCTCATAAAACAATGCTCCACATTCCCTGCACTTCATCCAGCCAAGTCTCACTCTTGTTGTCACAGCTGCTTCAGATCCACCACCTACATCTACCCTATCTCTCAAATTACAAAACCCTCTCACCATTTCCACTGGTTCTGCCAGCCCTCCAGCTCCTTTCTCACATCTTCCACAAACTCCACCTTCTTCATTTTCATACATCTACCATGAATCCATTTTCCACATCTCGTACACAACACTACATTTGCCATTACCCTCCTCCCACATACACCAGATAGATCCACCTTATTCACTAACACTTCTCCTTCCACCTCGCTCACCATCACCTTTGGTTCCCGTGGTTTACCTTCAGACCCTTGCTTTCAGACACCTCCTTCCATTTCCAAAACTTCTCCCTCAATCCCTCCATTGTCTCACTCATCAGAACAAGGTCATCCACATACAGTATCTCCATTATCAATCCCTCTCTTTGCACCTCTCCATCACCACATCAACAACTATTGCAAACAACAACGGGTGACAACACAGATCCCTGATGCAAACTCCTCCAACAGCTCTGATCCAATTCTAACTCTTGTTTTTACCCCCTCATACCAATTCATCAGTGCCCTCACTATTACCTCTAGTACACCTCTCTTCCTCAATGCCCACTCAATCACCTTCCTTGGAACCCTATCAAATGCCTTTTCCAGATCAATGAAGCACATGTACAACTCCTTCTCCTTTTCTCTGTATTCTTCTTGCAATCTCCTTATAATGAACACTGCATCTATTGTTCCCCTACCTGGCATAAAACCAAATTGCATTTCATCCACATCCACCCCTTCCAAATTCTCCTCTCCAACACCCTTTTCACTGTCTTCATTGCATGCTCCAATAGCTTCACTCCTCTATACACCTCATAACTCATCACATCCCCCTTCCCCCTGAAGTTCAGTACCACCACACTTAGTACCCAATCATCTGGCATTCCTCTTCCATCCAGCATGCCTTGTCAGAGCTCCATCATTGCAACAATCCCGATCTCTCCACTTGCAGTTATTATTTCCACACTTACTTCTGATGGACCAGCTAACTTTCCTGTTTCCATTTCCTTCATTGCCTCTACTACTTCTTCCCAACTAACCCTCTCCACTGGCCCCTAAACTACAGCAACTTCTACCCTCTGATCCCATTCATTCTCCTCATTTATAATTCCCTCCATATGCTTCTTCCAAACTCTTCCCCTGTCCTTCTCACTAAAATTCAACCTTCTATCACTCCGCCTTATGCATCTTCCTCCCTCAACATCTCTTCCATCTCTTTTTCATTGATTTAATAAACATAAACACTCTATCTGGAAAGAATAAAAAGTTTTGAATGGTACAACAATGCACTATAATACAAAAAATGGACTATATACCTGTTGTAATTTAGTTATCTATAGTCCGATGATATTTTGGAATACCTTCAAGCGAACTACAATACTCTCCTTACTCTATCTGGGTTCTCATCTAGTCTACTCAACCTCTCCTCAGCCTCCTTCCTCGTAGATCTTGCAACCACCTTGGGGTCGATAAAATAAGTACCAATTGAACACTGTTGACCCAGTACCAAAATTTGAAATGAATATTAATGGATGGAGAATTATAATATATATATATATATGGTATTTATTTTATCAACCCCAGAAGGATGAAAGGCAAAGTCTACTTCAGTAGAATTTGAACTCAGAATGTAAAGCGGGATAAAATCTTGCTAAGCATTTTGTCTAGCATGTTAATGACTCTACCAGCTCACCACCTTACTTCATCCATTGATATTGTTCTCCATACCAATATACACAGCAACCAGACCATCCTCCCCTCCCTGAACCACCAAACTATCTTTCCTTATGTTCCACACCTGCTTGTCTTTACTATGCTATGTTGTGATTTCAATTGTGCCAGTTCCACAAAAAAAAAAAAAAAAGCATGCAATACACACTGTTATGTGGTTGGCATTAGGATTGGCATGGTTTCTAGGGCATCCAGCCATAGAAACTATGCCAAAGCAGACACTGGAGCATGATGCAGTCCTTGGACTCATCATGTCCTTGTCAAATTGTGCAACCCATGCCAGCATGGAACTTGTATATTGTGATTGTATACCAGTCATTTATTGTCAATTAAAATGTTGTTTAATTACTTTAAGAATTTGACATTTTTTCTTGTGAGCTTATTTTCATTCGCCAGTTTCTTAAAGTGAATGGTTGAAGAATGGGTAAAAGATCACATTTCATTGAAATACCATAAATAACAAAGTCATTAAACAATATTTTAAGTTATTAATTAACAATCAATACATGATGGTAATACTATTCCATGTAGACAAAGAGGAGTTATCCAATACCTTCAGAGAATTTCCTGCTAAATTAGTCATTTCTAACTTGTTTTTTCTGGTCTGTCATTAGAGGACATAGACAGCAGTACATTTGAGTAAAAATAGAGAAATGATTTAATTTTGTTGCATATTAATCTTCTGGTATTTGTTTGGAGTTTTACATTTGACCAATAAAAGATTTAAAAGTCACAGATATGACTTCACAATTTTGGGTCCAGTCTTACTCCATGTGTCTTCTATTATAGTTCTGGACCAAACAATGCCTTGTGAGTGGATTTAATAGAGAGAGACTGTGTGGAAGCCCATCGTGTGTGTGTGTGTGTGTGTGTGTGTGTGTGTGTGTGCACCTTTGTGCTTATGTTTGTCTCCCTATCATTTAACAATCGGTGTTGGTTTGTTTATGTCCCCATTTGGTTTGGCAAAGTACTGGAATTGATTTGTTTGATTAACCTAACTCGGCTGTGCTCCAGCATGGCCATAGCCCAGTGAGTGAAACGATTAAAAGAGTAAATCCATTAAGTTACATAAGTTGTCAACATATTCCTTTAATATCTATGTCAATTTAATTAGGTATAATTTATATAAATATCTAATTAGATATGATTTGTGTAAATATCTAATTATATATATTTTATATAAATATCTATTTAATTAGATATGATTTTGTAAATATCTATTTAATTAGATATAATTTATGTAAATATTTAATTAGAATTTTATAAATATATATTCAAATTATAGAAATTAGTAAGATTTTCAGCCAATACTTCTTAACCGCTTTTCTGTTCTTTACTCCCTCCATTCCAGACTGACCAAATCAATACTGAATTTTCAGACATATTTATCACCTGCCCTTGGGGGGTAAATTTACTCCTGTGTATGAGGCTCACTCTCTTTGGTTATTTCAAGATTAAATGTTGATTGAAAAATTTTGATAATTTATTAAAATATCTAAATTGTTAATTTAGCTGAAAGAAATTAATTTTGTCAGGAAAAACACATTTTTCTTTTAGTCAAATTTGTTTCTCTTGGCTTTAAAATGCTGACTTGTAAATAAGATGAGTTTTTTTATTTCAATGTTTACTTTAGTTTGACTTCATTTTATCTTTCATTATTGAGATGGTGGGTATGATAAACTGATTGAAGGAAAGTTATTTGAGATAGTCCATCATCATCATAATGGTGGTTTCAAATTTTGGCACAAAGCCAGTAATGGCTCTCATGGCTTCTGATCTTAACTGATTGGAAGTGTTATTATGTACATATTTTGTATTGGTATAAAAGATGGGCCACAGCAAATATTCTGCCTAATACCACAGATATGCTTGTCAGTTGCTTGACTATAACCAGTTGAGCATATCTTTTAGTGATTGACAATATGTGCAACTCTGATCAGGAGTAGTGGGAGAGCATCATAGCTATTTGTTGAGAGGAATTCTTTGGGATTTGAATAATTCACCTCTGGAAACATAGGAGTTTCATTCAACATCCTTTAACCACCCTTATTTAGAGGCCTTTTGAGCAGGATGGGCTACTCAACCTGTAGAAAATTCTAATTGGGCCCCACTTGTAAGGTCATGCACTGCGTATCTTGATATGAGATCACCATGTCATGCACATATGATTGTGATGCATGTGCTTGGTGTACCCTTATCAGTTATATAATCATGATGGGTATATTGGGCTTTGTATATTTGTACCCCAGTATCATTTTGATGGCATGTGCTTCTCTCTAACTCAATAATAATAATAGTAATGGTTTTGAATTTTGGCACAAGGCCAACAAGTTCAGTGGATGGCCGTAAGTCAATTCCATTAACCCCAGTGTTCAACTGGTACTTATTTTATCAACCCCAAAAGGATAAAAGGCAAAGTTGACCTTGGTGGAGTTTGAACTCAGAAAGTAAAGACAGACAAAATGCTGCGTAGCATTTTGCTTGGTATGCTAACAATTCTGCCAGCTTGCTGACTTTATTTTTATTATTATTATTATTATAAAAATAATAATAGTTTCCGATTTTGGCAGAAGGAAGGATATTTTTTGAACCCTGAAGGAATCAAAGCCAACTTGACCTCAGTTAAATTTGAACTCAAAAAATAAAGAGCCAAAACAAATACTGTGGAGCATTTTTCTGAAGTTCTAATGATTCTGCCAACTTTCCGTTCTGATGATGACGACGATGGCTACTGCTGCTTCTGCCAACATGAAAATCTGTTTCTAAAAATATATTTATCAGTGGTTCTGTGCTGTGTGTTGTGTTTAGTCTTTGAGTGAAAGTATATAAATCTGTTGTTTTAAATAATTTGGAATTATTGAGAAAGGTTTGGCCAGATTTATAACTTAAAACCATTGATATAATAACGTATATTACTAATATATGTTAATATACAGTACTGATGGCATTGGAATTAAAAAGCATTGCAACTGAAGAGTTGATCAAATCCACATGGCAATGCTATAGAATATCGAAAAATCCTCAATGGACTTTTTGTATGTTGGTGGTGGAGGTGTTGTCATCTTCAAAATAGCTATTTATTTCTTCTTGCTTGTGAGCTGACATATAGAAAGGAAGTTTTTATACGTCATTGTCCAACCTTATAGAAAGAGCAGCTAAATCATCCTCAAATAACACTCTTCTGTCTTAAAGATTGGTAAGGAGATAATAAAGCATGTAACACATACTACTAAATGGACTTGGGAGTCATGGCCAGTATATCTTTAGGGGATTTACTTGACACTAAACTACAATAAACATTTTATGTTAAAAAGTTATTATAGTGTAAAAGTATGAAGGTTCTCCTATGTTTAGGAATGATAATTATTTCTTAAGATTATGGTCAGTGTGTCAGTCTGTCGATATACATACAAATGCATGTACATACATACATACATACATACATACATACATACAGTTTCCTCATAATGATCACAAGATTGTGATGTCTTTGTGTTATATATATAAATATAGAAATAATAACTGCAAAAAACTGTGACATGTGTATATATGTCATATTGTGTCCTTTTTACATGTTATCATAAATTGGATGGTTCGTTATGGTCTGCATCAGTTCTTACCTGGTGTTAGTGTCCTCCTAGACAGGTCAAAGAACCCATGTTACATTCAGTTGTCAGCTGATTGCAACTGCTAAGTTCATGTGACATTTGGTTTATAGATAATTGTTCTAACAACTCCAGTGTTGTGTTATGTAGATTTGATAGTGCTGACCATCATAGTTCTTGCTTCTGATGATCTCTATTTAGAGGAAGTATTCCTGTGAATGTGTAGTTTGCAAATGTGAGACTTGATATATTTCTTACAACCTATGTGGTACACCATGTAGGCCTATCTAATTGTTGATAGAGCAGTGAACTAATAAGCTTTGCTGGGGCCAAGTTCCACATAGGCATTTTATTAGGAAAAACTCTGAGTGTACTGTGAACCAAATCTTTTCCTGGGGCCCACCTGATGAATTGCAGTAGTTCTGTCATTAGGGTGTGGTAGTTTTAGAAATTGCATTGGTGGTGATCTGAACCTTGTTTGGTAAAGTTTGTATCATTTGGAACTGCTTGCTTTGGGTAGAATGTAATATTTATTTGTTGTGGTGCAGTAATAGACCTCTGAAGGCAGTTTTTTCTGTTACAGCTGGTTTTAATGGATTCCTTGTCTCTGATTTTGTGTGAAAAGTCAGAGAGGGAGAAAGACACCAGGTGTTGTTGGGATGACCCTTTTCAAAGTGTGTATGGTAGTTGTTGATCATGTTGAGTATATCACATATGCTAATTGTCTCTTCATGAGAAGATGATTGTATGTAGATGTCATGTACATCCTTAGAGAAAAAAATGCAGTAGTTATAGTTGTTAAATACACTGCACTGTAGCTGTCGATATGTTTAATGGCTCATAAAGCTGATAGACTTGACCACAAAGTTAGTGCTGAAATGTAGAATCACTACCTATATACAAAATGAAATGTGCCACAGCCACAGAATTCTTCACTGCAACAAATATTGTAGTATCATTGACATTACTTGAGATGAATTTCCTATCAATAAATCTAGAGTCAGAAATGTTCACAAGGATCTCTTTTGCATGTTGAATTATGTCTGGTTGCTCTCGTAAATTAATTTTGTAAAATAAATAAATAAATATATATAAACAAATAGATAAATAAAAGAGAAAACTTCGATATTTCTAAAAAAAAAACAAAATTAAAATCTTTTGTTTTTTTTTGTATTTGTTTCTGATTGTCTGGCCTTACATTAAGACTTCATGTGTTAATTATATTTTAGCTTTAATTAAAAGAAGAAGTTATTTGTTTACAATTTTTGTGTTTCTTCGTGAGATCAGTGACAGCTCTTGCATTTTCTTAATAAAATTGAAAGAATTTGGTGGGGGTTTAAATCTTAGTCACTTTCAGTTTGCTTGAACATTATTGTTCCCCTTGTTTCAATGATTTGTAAAATAAAAAAACAGGAAAAATTTGATTATTGAAATAATAATAATAATAATAATAATAAAGACCAAGATTAGGTGCCTGGCACCTGGAATATCATCAGGCACTCACTGCCCTCTACTAGTCGGGCAATACAGTTGGTGAAGGTTCTTCTGTAGTAATATATAGAAATCTTGTGGTGGGTAAGAGCAATTTTGGAGGACTTTTGGGCCTGGTACTGCTATGGATAACTGGCCTGGCAGTGCTACCAAGGAACATTACCAGTTTGAGATAAATTCTACAGGCATGAAAGTGCTGTCATGTAGGATTGTCTGAGATGCATACAGAATGACAAAACCATTCTGCATACACTCATGCAATGTCTGAGTATTGCTGACTTGTGGAGTTATGTCAAACAGTTGTTACCGTGTGTTTGAAGAATCTGACTATTGGTTGAATCCATTGTGAGGATTGCCTTCCCACTCACCTTTAACAAGGTAGGGCAGGCAGTGTTTCTCTGTCAAGTGGCTATAGAGAAAGAGATTTTGTGGAGGGTGAGGTTGAAAGGATTGAGGAAAGATAACTTCCTTTTTGGTCAAGCTCTTATCAACCTTTTTATGTCCTACTTGGAAAGGAAAGTGAAAGTGGAGAGAGAAATGCTACCTCCCAGTAAATTTGTGAGAGGAGTGACTGTGGCAGAAATAGTTAAAGTGAATTGCATGCACCTATAGATTGAAGAACAACAGGTGGGAGAGGGCTGATGCCTTTGGTGGTCAGGTTAATCCTGGGTCTGTGGGGTTCTTTGATTGGCCCTAGTTGGAATTTCTCTTGTATCAGGTGGACTGCATCATTCTTGTTATCACATACTTTGTATACTGTTGTATTCTTTTATCGCATTTCATTATCTTTTCCATTTCTTTCTCCCCATTCTTTATATAAATCCCCACACAAATTTGATGTCCCCCTTATCTATATAAAAGAAATAATAATGGTAATAATAATAATAATAATAATTTTATGGTTAGAATAAAGAACACTTGTATTTTATGGTCTCCTCAAAATTCACAGAAAGTTAAAAAAATTTCCTCCAATGCGTTCAATTTGCAGCAGATATGAATGTTGTACAGTCAAAATTTTTGAGTGGCTGGATGGCTTTCTACTCTTTGTAGCAAAAAGATCAAGTTCCTATATTCAAGATACTTTTGATTTTGTGTCCAAAATTAACAACATTTCTAAGGACTGAAGTAATCGAAAACTGTTTTTTGGTAACCATGGATGTTTCTTCCTTATATCTCAATATTAACCATGATGAAGGGGTTGAAGCATGCATGAATGCCTTCGAAAAACTGTCAAACAAAAGTATTTCATCTAATTTTCTCTGTAGGCTATTGAGGTTTGTGTAACAAAGTAACACAATGGAGTTTGGACTAAAATTTTACCGCCAGAGAGTGGTTGCGCTATGGGTACCTCCATGGCAGTTAATTTCGCTAATGTCTTCATGATGAAATTCGAGACACAATTACTGAAGACATTCAAATCCCTTCATGGTCATGAACCAATACTCTGGTCACAGTTCAGTGATGATGTCTTTTGGGTCTGGGAATGATCACCAGATAGTTTAATTGACTTCTTGCATTTCTGTGACTGTTATGCTAAAAACTATGACTTTAAGTCCAACATAAAATTTACTTCTAGTTTTTCAAAATCTAGCATTGAATTTTTGGATACAAAAGTTAAGTTTTCTGGAGGCAGAATCACGACAGAGTTATTTTGCAAGCCCATGTCATCCCACATTTACTTCCACCACCACTTCAATCATCCACATCATATAATTCAGTAAAATTCGAAATCCCAATTTTTGAGGATAAAATTGATTTGTATGGATATAGGGAATTACTGGAAACATGCAAATGCTTTTGTATACTATTATGTCAAACGTGGTTACAGTGAATCATACTTGAAAGAAATTGCAAATGACATAGTTAAGATTAGCTAAGAAAGTCAAACTTCCATGCATAACTTTCGCAACCAAAGTAAAATTTGTGATATAATTCCTTTAGTGATTAATTAGCACTGAAATTTTGCTGGTATTTCAAAAGTGTTACATGAAGGTTAACAGCATATTGCAGAAAAAATATCTTCATTTTAAGCAAATATTCTCTCAGCTGCCTATTGTAGCCTTTAGACAGAATGAAATATAAGAGAAATATTAACCTTTACCTCTAACTCCAAGAAAACTACCATTGGAGTTTCTGAACACTGTACCTTGAAAAACAGCTGCAAGAGAAGTAAGCTCTGTTCATTGTTCAACGACATGAGTGAAGTAAATTCCATCATGAATCATAACGGAAATGTTATGATTTATATGGAAGGTGGGATGTGTAAAGATTCCCATTTGGTGTACAAAGCAGAATGCACCAAACACAACTTGATTTATGTTGGTTGTACAACAGAACAATTAAACAAAAGATTCTATGGGAACAGGTATAACGTCAGGCACAATAGCAGTAGTTCGACAGAATTTGTCAAACATTTTACATCAAGTGGCTGCAATTTTGAGGAACACCTGAAAGTACACATTCTCAGAAAATATTCTGAATCTACTACACTTTCAATCTTCAAAATGCATGAGGACAAGTATATTTGTGAATTACGAACATCATCACACCCTGGAGAAATGAATAAAATGACAGGTGAATTTCATCACATTTACACAAAACTATTTGACTAAATATTCTTTTTTCTTTCTTTTTCCTTTTACCAGTTACAAAATTGAAAACTGATGATGTCATTCTATCAAAATAAGAATGCAGGATTTCCTGTTTATATTTTGAATTTCTGTGTTTCTACAGTTGTCTTCATTTTATATTTTGAACTTGAAGAAGATGGACGATCTGTTGAAATATAGTTCAAACCGTTAAATAAACAATCTATTACAAATCAAATCATGCTCTTATTATTGTCTATTATTATTATTATTAGCTTTTCTTCTTTCAATTTTGTTTCCATTTCTTGCTGAGCGTCTTTCTGACTTCTAGGACAAAGAAATTCATTATATACATTGATAGGTCATTAAACTAGCCACACCAGATTGTTCAGTTCCAAAATGAAAAGAAGTTATGTGAAAAGAAAAAGAATAAAATACATGGGTGGTAATCATTCTCACATCAACAATGCTTTTCTCAGTACATGTGATGTGCCAAAGCCAGAGATCACTCGCAAATAATTTTCATTTCCTTTTCTGATCATTCTTAGTGCTCCTACAATCACTGGCATTATAACTTCCTTGAGATGCCACATTTTTTCAATTTCAATGAGCAAATCTTCATATTTTCTGAGCTTGTCAAATTCCTTTGCTGAGATATAATGATCACAAGGAATACTCATGTTGATAAATAAACAGACTTTATTATTTTAGTCGTTTACAGCAACATCCAATTTATTAGCTTTGATGGTTTGGTCTGTATGTACTGGAAAGTTCCAAAGAGTCATTACATTTTCTCCCTCAGTTACAACCTCAGGGTGGTGATTATACCATTTGTTGGTAGTTTTGATCTTATAATCTTGACATATTAACCAGTGTAGATATTGGTTAACTGTCATGTCTTGATTTTCCACTGGTGCTAAGCCTTTACATACAGAAATTAGGTTTCAATCACATTATTGCAAAATTAACATTTTGGATCTACTTCATTTTTCATCACATTAGCTTGGTCAGTAAGCTTTGATCTTGAGCAGCTATGATGAAGCCTTCACTCTCTGCCTTTAACCCTAAGCTCCATAGCCACTGGTTGGTGTGCTTCTGGTCTACATTTGCTTGTTTGCTACAGGCCACATATTTGCCATGCAGAGGTTTCTGTTTCCACCTATCAGCCAATTGCTTGTGCACTTTTTTCTTTACCACTGATTTCACCTTCTTTGCAACAACAGTTGCTGCACTTCTATCAAGTTCTTTAGCAAGGGTATTATGCATGGGATCAATAGCAAATTTTTTGCTCTCCTTTATGACAAAATGAATCTTCTTATGCCTCTTGTGATTTTCAATGAGTTTTAGCATCCAGTCATTAGGCCAGTCCAATTGTAGTGATTTTGTAAGAGATTTCAAATTGGTTCCAGCCTCGACCTCCTTGGGCTCCAAGAAGGTAAAGATGATCTGTGTTTGTCTTTGGGTGGTGCATCTTTTTACAATTCAGCAGCTTGTGTATTTTTCTGTCAATTTCTTTACTTCACCTATGGAACTGCTAAGGAATTTATGGCTTACATATTATTATTATTATTATTATATGTTTGGCTTCTTGCTTTGTATTTGCACATGTTGACTTCAAGTTTCACCAAAAGACCTCAAGAGGCAAGTTAGAAGTTTGGGTTATGACTAGGGTACCATATTTTTGGTTTTACACAGAGTATTGTTCTAGAGAATGTCTGTCAAATCATAAGTAAATTAGAAATTTGTTTAAAAAGTAATTTGATTATAATATGATAGTGTGATCTTAAGATGACAGTAAAAGGTATTTGCTACAATGTACATTTAAACATATTTTGACACTGTTTACAAATTTAAAATGTTTTGGGGATTGGATAGACAATATTTTACATAGGATATGAACCATTTCCATGAGCACTATTTTTTGAATTTCTTCCATTTTTGGATTTCCTAGTATCTGAGGTAGCAATCAGCCCCTTACTATTATTATTATTATTATTATTATTATTATTATTATTATTATTATTATATACAATTGTTTTTCCATGCTGGCTTGTGTTGGGTTGGCTGTCTTCACTTGAGTTCTTATTTGAAGTTTAAGACCCCTAGATAGGTTGAAGCTCTTCCTTATCTGTACATTCCAGTTTTGCCATGGTTTCTACAACAGGGGGCTTTTCATAATGTTAACCACTCTACAAAATGTAGTGCATGCATTTTATCATGGTACTAGCAATGGAGAGATTGCCTTATAGCTGGTACGATTAAAGAATCCCCTCTATTCTTCATAGTCTCCATCTGTTAATTTTGAAGGAAAAAGAACCAATGTGAGACGACAAAAGCAAGATAGTAGTGAGAAGCTGATAGAGAAGTCAATTATGAAAGAGAGATAGAGGTGAGAGGCTGATAGAGAAGAGAGACAATAACAGCTACATAGTTTGTTGCTAAGGAGATTGAATAGAAAAGCAGCATGAGCAGAGTGTGGGAGGAGGGATTATTGCGAGTGAGAGAGATGACTTTGTGGAACTGGAAACTGGATGTGGACAGATCTTTTGGTATCCTTTGTTATACAGGCAGCATGATGGGAATGAGGTAGAGTAAAAGTATAGAGGTACAATGATAAGAGAGAGAAGGTGAATGGGTGGCTTAATGTGAACATATTGGATGAGGGAGACCCAAATGTATATATATATATATATATATATATATATAAGGTTTAGATTTAGATTCAAAATTGAATATGGTACTTATGTTTAGGCACCAGAATATAGTATGGTATTATACAAAAACCATTCCAAAAGCGGGGTGATCAAAAAATCAAAATAAGCAACACGGATTTTAAAGATGATTGCAGTACGCACGTTTCATGCTACTCCATTTATTTAAGTAATGCGAGCATTACATTAAATGCAATATGTAGAGCAATCTTCAGCTGCACGAAAATGTAGAAAATTACTTAAATAAATGGAGTAGCATGAAACGTGCATACTGCAATCATCATTAAAATCCGTGTTGTTTATTTTGATATATATATATATATATATATATATATATATATATATATATATATATAAACAAGAAGTTAAATTCTGGGCATAGAGTGACCAATGGTTTCATACCCACAAAAGTTACAGCCTTGTGGACAGCTCATCAGACTCTATATGTGTTTTAATACTTACTACTCTATTCTTTAGGGTGTGCTTCTTTTTCTAATATATATTATATTGACTATATATATACGGCGCAGGAGTGTCTGTGGTAAGTAGCTTGCTCACCAACCAAATGGTTCCTGGTTCAGTCCCACTGCGTGACACCTTGGGCAAGTGTCTTCTACTATAGCCATGGGCCGACCAAACCCTTGTGAGTGGATTTGGTAGACAGAAACTGAAAGAAGCCCATCGTATATATGTATATATATATGTATGTATGAGTATATATTTGTGTGTCTGCTTGTCCCCCTAACATCGCTTGACAACCGATGCTGATGTGTTTACGTCCCCGTAACTTAGCGGTTTGGCAAAAGAGAGTTCGATAGAATAAGTCCTAGGCTTACAAAGAATAAGTCTTGGGGCCGATTTGCTCAACTAAAGGCGGTACTCCAGCATGGACGCAATCAGATGACTGAAACAAGTAAAAGAATATATATATGTGTACACATGAAGTGGTATCAAAAAGTTCCTGGACTAGTAGGAGTGGCTGAGTGGTAAGTAGCTTGCTTACCAGCCACATGGTTCTGGGTTCAGTCCCACTGCATGGAACCTTGGGCAAGTGTCTTCTACTACAGCCTTGGGCCAACCAAAGCCTTGTGAGTGGATTTGGTAGATGGAAACTGAAAGAAGCCTGTCATATATATATATGCATGTATATATATATATATGTGTGTGTGTGTGTGAATATGTTTGTGTGTCTGTATTTGTCCCCCCAACATCGCTTGACAACCGATGCTGATGTGTTTATGTCCCCGTAACTTAGCGGTTCAGCAAAAGAGACCAATAGAATAGGTACTGGGCTTACAAAGAATAAGCCCTGGGGTTGATTTGCTCGACTAAAAGCGGTGCTCCAGCATGGCTGCAGTCAAATGACTGAAACAAGTAAAAGATTAGTAATGTTTAATAAAAAATAACCTTTTTTACACAAGTTTTAACATCATCTCCTTTGAAATAGTCACTTTCCGCAACAATACACCAGTTCCAGCATTCCTGCTACTTTTGGAATCTGGCCTGGAAGTTATTTTCTATAAACAAGTTGAGGACCTTCTGCGATTTGCTCATGATCTTTGAGTGACCTTTGAGCTGCCTTTTCATCTTAGAGAAGAGGTGAAAGTCTGCAGGTGCTAAATTTAGTGAATTGTTTTTGGCTAGAAACAAGTGAAGAGAATTTGATGATAGGGTGCATGGTCATCATGAAGAATTTAATTCTTCATGCTCCACTGATCCGGTTGCTTTTGCCAAATGTCCTCCATCAAACACTTCAAAACATTGCTGATTGTCCTCTGACGGTTCTCATGCATCAGCTGATGAATTTTCTCCACATTTCTGGGGGTGACACTTGTGGCAAGTTTTCCAGGTCATTCACCTTCCTGATTGCTCATTGTCTTCCAGATCACTCATTGTCTTCCAGATCACTCATTGTCTTCCAGATCACTCATTGTCTTCCAGATCGCTCTTTGTCTTCCAGATTGCTCATTGTCTTCCAGATCACTCATTGTCTTCCAGATCGCTCTTTGTCTTCCAGATCACTCATTGTCTTCTAGATCGCTCTTTGTCTTCCAGATTGCTCATTGTCTTCCAGATCACTCATTGTCTTCCAGATCACTCATTGTCTTCCAGATCGCTCTTTGTCTTCCAGATTGCTCATTGTCTTTCGTGGATGTTCTTCCGTTTTTGAAATGCCCGTTCCACTCGAAACATTGCATATGACCCATTGCCTCGTCACTGTAAGCTTGCCAATGTATGCTCAATGTCTCTGCAGCAGACTTCCCAACTTTAACACAAGATTTGAATATACTCTCTGTTCCAACTTCTTGTCTATGACAAAAATCGCAGACTAAAGCCTACATGTGATCACAAAAACACAAATTTTATAACTTGTGAAGTAAATACAGTGATGTCACTCGGCACACTGCCTCATGAAGGTCACTGCTAGCTCTCACTGCACATGTAACCTTGTGCTGCCATCTATTGGCATGCTACAGAACTAGTCTAGGAACCTTTTGATACCACCTCATGTATATATATATTTATATATATATATATATATATATGTATATATACACACACATGCTTGATAATATTTGAAAGATAAGAAAGCTGTAAATAAAGGTATCAAAAGAAAAAAAGTAACCCAGCAACTTTTCTTTTTGAGGAGGGCTTGGTGGAAGATACAGCATTTGTGCCACCACCCAACAGAGAAGAGCAATGGTTTAATCATCAGTAGAAAACATGAGTGAAATATGACTCCAGCTGGTCATTGCATATTGTTAATTCACATTTTTACTGAGTATTTTACAAACATTATATAACATTAACATTTACTATCATGTAGTAGTAGTAGTAGTAGTTTAACCCCAAATCACCCTCAATTGTGAAAACTTATCAAAAAATCTTGTCCGTAAACTACTCATCTACTTGAGGTTCACTTGGACTATATTTTGTAATATGGCCTTCTTTGTATGAGATGGTTGGATGTTACTTGGGGAAGATTTGGCTATTGTTTCTAACAGGTTGAATGGCAACATTATTGACTCATATTTACTGCTATGTTTTGTATACTTAGCTTACTATAGAGATTGCACATTGGTCAGCAAGTGATTTTTAGAGGGGAATGTAAGTTTAAAAACTGGTTTAACATTAGGAAAAGAGTTTGACAAAGGTATGTTTTTTTCTCTTGTCTGCTTTAATCTGAAAAGTTGATACAGAGATAAGCAGATGATCTTGGCAGGATAGGTGTATGGATCAACAGCTAGTAGTTAAATAAACTTCATTACACACTTGAGCAGATTATTCTCTCAAATCTAACACTTATTTATTCACATTGTTTTGAATTTATCCTGCATTGTCTTGTTGCCTTGAAATTTTGATTACGTGGCTGTATATTTTTTAGACTAACATTGTTGGGTAGATGTGAAAGGCAGGATCTGGCCAATTTGAACATATAATAGAATATTTTGGTTGGATATGGCTGGTTTAAATGCTAAAGGGATATACATGTGCATGTATGTATAATGTACATACATGTATATATATATATATATATATATATATATATATATATATATATATATATATATATATATTACTGATGTATATCCACAAAAGAAGTAAATTTGTGATAAGAAAACTGAAAAACCATTGCTCTTTGAGGTAAAGTCCTTTACTATACTTGTTCCATGCTGTATTACAGTTACTCCCCTGTCACCATCAGATGGTTTGTTTTTAACCTGTAATTTGCTCTGCTTTTATTCACTCTTAGCAATATGAAAATAAAAACTATACAAAAATAATATTTTTCAGGTTTTTGTTTTTCATTATAATTAGGTTTTCTTGGGTAAAAACAACAATGTCTTCCTTGTTTTTCTCTTTTAGTAGAATGAAAAATATTTCATGATTGAGTAGCATCAGTTGGTTTATTTTGAATGCTATATTGCTATATTTTCTGTGTAGAAAACTGTCAAAAGAAACAAGATATGAAGAACCGTGTGTGTGTGTGTGTGTGCGTGTGATCTGCCTACAGGTTGTTGTAGGTGGGATTGGTGGTTGTGCTACTGGCAAAGAAAGAGCAAGTATCTGTTGTTGCATATAAAATATCTGACCTTCCAATAGTATTCTTGACGTCATTTCTTGCTTTTTCAAGAGGAAATAAATATTTCAATAAATGATATAATAACTTTGAGTGAAAGGAAGGTGTTTGTGCCATCCACGTTGCTGTGTTCAGAACATCATCGTCAATGAAAGCTGAGGATGAAATTAAGAATTGCATTTTATGCATGACAAGTTATTGTTGTCCTATTGCTGCTGATGATGATGATGATGATGATGATGGTGATGGTGATGGTGGTGGTGGTGGTGGTGGTGGTGGTGATGATGATGATTATAGACATTACAGCTTTGACCTTCTCTGCTGCTTGGATACAGAGCTGGACTTTACTGTTATATCTTTGTTACCATAGTTACAAACCACAGGGAATATTATATTTCATTATTTTGGGAATCTTTGAATTAAATAGAAACAGACTTAATTAAAGTCAGTGAGGGAGACAATTTGGTTATGTGATCTACTAGAAATAGCAGTCAAATCTTTAATTGGATAATGTAGTTCTAGATTCACTATATCTGAAAAGATGTTTAATCTGTCTTTATTTTATTATGAAATCCAGCAAAATCTCTGAAATAGTTTAGTTGTAAAGTAGTTTGATATTAGTCAGTGGTGGGAGATAGAGCTGTTGTTTTTAATTAAAATTTAGATACAAGATGGTTGGGGTGGGTTGGGGAGAGGGTTGGTAGTTTAAATATACATTTTTGTGTGTGTGTGTGTGTGTGTGTGTGTGTGTGTGTGTGCATCATCATCATCATCATCATTCTTTAACATCCATTTTCCAATGGGTTGGGTGGCTTGACCAGAGCTGGCAAGCTGCAGAGCCGCACCAGTTTGCTTTCTCCAGTTGGATGCCCTTCTTAACACCAACCACTTTACAGTATGCTGTGTGCTTTTTACGTGGCTTTTTGTAACTTTATATAATGCACACATACAAGTACATATGCATATATTAATCATCTTAAGTTGACTGGGACTCCCAAGTTTCACCTCAATGGCATCATCAGCCTATTGTTTGGGGAAATTATAGAAATGTAGCTAGAACTCCCAGTGAACTGGACTAAAAACAACAAGAATTATATCTACCAACAGTAATTTTGCTTTATTAATGTTTGTCATAAAAACAACTGCGAAATGGTCTGGATTGGATTAACAGATTACATGGTAGGAATGTGGAGCAACCAAATATATATATAAACAGAGTTGTGTAGTGAGGAAATATGCTTTGTCTTGTAGTCCAGGGTTCAATTTCACTGTACAGCTCCCTGAGCAAGTGCCTTTTACTATAGCCTACTGTTGACCAATATCCTGTGAGTGGAATTGGAAGGAAATTGTGAAAAAGCCTGTTGTATGTATGTATGTATGTATGTATGTATGTATGCATATATATATATATATATATATATATATATATATATATATATATATATATATTACAAACACACGTCATATCATCATAGCCGCACCCTTGTTACACAAGAAAAGCCATTGCCAAAAAGACTTACTGAAATGATTCATTATTAATGCTATGTGATGCCCTTATATGACTTTTAAGCCCAGCCAAACTTTTACACATTTTATTACATACTGCACAACTGTGCTGGTTGGCAGGAGAAATAGGTGTCACTATATGCACTCTCTTAACTTGACTTTTCAGACCTCCAGATGAGAGGCACACCCTTCCACATTTTACATATGTTCTGTTGTGAATTTTAATAGCTACATCACTGTTTATCATGGGTTGATTCCTGTGAGATTTTTGATGGCTCAAACACCTCCTCCCACAAACCACACACACGAAAAACAACACTCTCTCATTTTCCACAGGTTCCCTCCTTCTAAGCCCCCTCCTAATTCTCTCATACTTCACTCTATGCTCTTAAACCTTGAACAACCTGCAGTCTTGTGCCTCCCTCTCCCAATCACCAGCTGTAATTTCTGTCTGTATTAGAGCATTTTTAAGGCAATCCTTAAACCTTAGTTTAGGCTTGTGCGCTGGCCTCCTGCCATCTTCCAACTCACCATACTGTAACTGCTTGGACAGTCACTCATCACTCATCCTTACCAAATGTCCCTCTCCTTACCTCAAATGTCTTTGCAAAATCATTGACTCTATACTTTTACTGCCACTCCACATTACTAATGGCCATTTTCCAGTTTATCCCCCAAATTTTTCTCAGACAGTACTGATGGTATAGGACAACAGAAAACTGTTCAATAATAAAAGACTGTGCCAAAACAAAAATTCTGCATTCTCACCTCATTGAGTTCCTGTATGCAGATGATTGTGACCTGTTGGCACATTCCCAGAAAGATATGTAGCACATGCTGAATGCAATTTCTGCAGCATGTCCTGCATTGTGTCTAATGATCAATCTAAAAAGAGCTGTTATAATGTACCAGCCTGTTCCCTCCAAGATGTATGTGGAACCTTTTATAACTCTGAATGGTCAAAGGTTGGAGACTGTGCCTAGATTTATTTATATATACATACACACATACACACATACATACATACATACATACATACATACATACATACATACACATCAGTGAGAAAACTGAAAAACTTGTTCTTTACAAATTAAGTCCACTGAAATAGTTGTTCTGTTGTAAGTTACAAATATTTCCATGTTTGTTGTTGTTAGAAGTGCAGTGAACCAGTGAGTGTACTCTAACAAATGGTTTGTGTGTGTGTGGAGTTGTTCTTTGCTAGCGATTAATTTTAATAACTAGAAATGTTATTTGTAAAGCATGTGGCATAGCTTCTATCTAAATAAACACACAAATAGTTTTGAAAGATAACATGTCACACAACTATATTTCCACTCGAGAGTAAATTGGGACAAGTAGAAATTACAAACAAAAACTAAGCAAGAGAAAAGTGGTAATGGTCATGTAATTTAGAACAATAATCAACCTCTCTATTCATGCCCATCCCCCCCCCCAGACTACATTGTCTAGTGTGTCATACATTTTGATTTGAAGAAGTTATGACTAGTGTTTCCAACAGAATATACAGCAACTGTCTCAGCTTCTAATACAAGAAAACAGTTTCCTACAGATTGTATGGTTGTTAGAGAGAGAGAGCAATAATGACGCGTTATGCTTAGTGTTGTTATATCATCAAAGACTGACAATCTATGTTTACGTGTACCAGATGTGTGTCAACAAATTCTGTTCATTCTCTTTCCAGGTTTTCTTTTAACTAGTGTTCAGCCTATGGAGTAAAGTATTAGTTTCTGTTTTTGATGTCAGATTATGAAGATGATATTGCTATGAGAGGCAGCAGCTGTTTCAAATAATGCAGTGTGTGTGTGTGTGTCTGTCTATCTACTTACCTATCTACCTACCTTTCTCTTTCTTTCTAGGTGTGGATGTAGAGTAAGAAGCTTGCTTCCCCACCACATTGTTTCAGATTCAGTCCCACTGTTGGCACCTTGTGCAAATGTCTCCTACTGTGGCTCTAGGCCAACCAAAGCCTTGTGAGTGGATTTGTTGAATGGAAACAGAAAGAAGCCTCTCATACATATATGTGTGTGTGTGTGTAGATGTGTTTGTTTGTCATCCACTTTTGCTTGATAACTGATGTCGGTTTGTTTACATCCTTGTAACATAGTGGTTTAACAAAAGAGACTGATAGAATAAATGCTAGGCTTTAAAAGAAAATAAACACCAGGGCTGGTTTGTTCAACTAAACCCTTCAAGGTGGTGCACAAGCATGGCTGCAGTCCAATGATTGAAAGAAGTAAAAGATAAAAGACATCTCCAAAGGTGGGATGACTATGAAAGAGTGATACTAGAGCTGTGAAATCTTGCATGCAATAATTTCAACTCTTCTCATTAATAACTGTATTGTTTCTTTCCAGGTATACTAACATCTGACTGTTCAAAGAAGACTTCAAAATTAACTAGTAGTCTTGAAAATGGACAAAATTTCGCATTGTGGTGTTATCAAGTACCTGCAGAAAAAGGGTTTAGCACACAAAGGCATTCCTGCTGATATGGTTGCTACATTAGGGAATGGTACTCCAGCTTTATCAACAGTGCAAAAGTAGGCAGCTGAATTTAGGAGGGGAATGGAAAGTCTTGAAGATGACCCAAGGTTGGATGTCCTGTGACAGCCACCATTGAGGAAAACATCAATCATGTTCACTACATGGTGATGGATGACAAGCAAATGAGTATAAATCAAATAGTCAATGCTATTAGCATATCCTGTGAGAGAGAATTGAGAATATTCTGCACAATGAACTTGGCATGACAAAAGTCTCTGCTCACTGAGTGCCACATCTTGTGACACCTGATCAAAAGAGCATCAGGTTGATAACATTTTGGAAAAATCTGACATTGTTTGATGCAGATGCATTTGGTTTCCTTGAACATTTCCTAACCCAGGATGAGTGTTGGGTTCATCACTTAGAGTCAGAGAGAAAGAGATAATCCATGCAGTGGACACACCTTCTCTGAAGAAAACCAAGGTCATTTCATCTGCAGAGAAGGTGATGGCCTCAGTTTTGGGGGATGCAAAAAACATTGCGTTTATTGACTATCTTCAAGTGTGCTACATCATCAATATTATATAACTTACTGAGGCAATTATGAAAAGCTATCAAGATCAGATACCCAGGAAAACTGAGTCTCATTTCACCAGGACAATGCTCCAGCACACAAGTCACTGGTTTCAATGGATGTGGTATGTGGCTGGCTTTAAACTGGTTGATCACCATCCCTATTCTCCTGATTTGGTCCCATCTGATTATCATCTGTTCCCTAACATGAAAGACACTTGGCTGGGAACCAATATTGCAGTGATAATGATGTCATATCTGGTGTTAATGACTTTTTTTACCAACAGGATGAAAGCTTCTTCACCAATGGGGATCCAAGCACTGCAACACTGATGGAAGAAGTGTGTGGACTGCAAAGGGGACTATGTTGCAAAATAAACCACATTTGGTCACGTACCATAAGAGTATCTTAGTCAGCCTATGAACTTTCAGCCAACCCTCATATATCTACATTTTTATATATCTGCATTTATATCTGTCTGTCTGTCTAAGAAACCTATTCTGCTCTGGCCATTTTCTCTTGTACTTTACTCCTTCCTACTTCACATCCCCTAAAATGAAGTTGCTCTTCATGGGGTTTGTAATTTTGCTAGCTGTATGAACCTCACTGGTGCTGGTGGTGTGAAAAAAAGTACCCAGTACAATGGTTGATGTTAGGTAGGGCATCCAGCTAATACAGACACTAAAACATGATGCAGTCCTCGGGCCCATTGGATCCTGTCAAACTGTCCAATCTTTGCCAGCATGGAACATGGATGCTAATTGATGATATTTATGTATATATGTGTGTGTGTGTGTGTGTGTGTGTGTGTGTATATATATTGGGTTGGTGCATAATTATTGCAGCTTTTTTTCATCAAATTTTATTCAACAATAACAATATTTAACAAAAACATCTTTAAATGACGGTCTGACCGTCTGCCAAGCAAATGGGAAGCAGTAATTGAAGTAGATGGTGAATATGCTCTGGAATAATCATTTAAAGATGCTTTTCTTACATGTTATTGTTTTTGTTGAATAAAATTTGTTGAAAAAAAGGCGCAATAATTATGCACCAACCCGACATATATATATATATATATATATATATATATATATATATATATATATATATATATATATATATATGAGCTGTTTTCCAATGCTTGCATAGGTCCAAACTCCTGGGATCAATCTCCACCTCATCTCCTTGTGTCTTCCTTGGCTTTCCATTTTTGGAGCTTCCTATCTCTTAAATAACTTGGCACTTTACCCAATCATCCTCTATACATGTTCATACTAGTGGAGTTTCGTCCCTTGTAGACACATCTCTCTCTCTCTCTCTCTCTCTCACACACACACACACACATACACACATGTTGTGCTAGGTTCTTGATGGGAAATAGTATTCTGAAATTTGGCAGACGTTCTATGTTAGGCACAGAATTAACTCCCTTTGATCCAGTCATGCCATTGTTTTCCCCAAACTATTGCTTAACTGAAATAAATATTATTTATGTAAACACACAAATAAAGAGTTAAATACTAATCGAAATATATGTCAAATACAGGATTTTCTTACTTCTGCTCCATTTCAGCATACACATATACATTATGCATGCATTCATTCATCCATACATAACATAACACATTAACAGTGTTTTACATGATTTTTCTTTCATATTTGCTCAGAAGTGTTGGTTGCATTTATTGTAACAATTGTTTTTATATTTAGTTGCTATTTCTATTGCTTAACCCTGTGAAGTAGAGGCAAACTGAGCAAAGTTCACACTAGAGTGGCTAGAATAATATTTGAACTTATGATCATGTGGTTTGTAGTCCTTCACACCTTAATTGTACATTTACTGTTTCCCATTTCGCTTTGTCTCTCTAATCATTATCTGTCCTGATGAAAATATGAAAAAATACTCTACACTTTGTGTACAAATTATACACTGCTATGGTGCACTTGTCTTCACAGTACAAAATTTGTCTAGCAAGTAGAGCATTTGTTTTCACTGTACAAGTCTGCACTGCAGTGGTACATCTATCATGTATACATGGACTGTGTACAAGTCTGCACTATAGTAGTGCATCTGTCTTCATAGTGCCTTCACAGTTCAAGACATGCACTAAAGTGATACAGTTATCACATACACACAGACTGTGCATAAGTATGCACTGTAGTGATGTAGCCATCCTGTACACACATTCTAGATGATACTTTTTCCCAACAATTTCTTATACAACAAACTATTCCCATCTGTTTTTTCTACTAACACAGTCTCTGTTTTCCTAGATTTGTCTATTCTGTACTACATCCATCTAAATTGTTTGATATATCCATCTGGCACCCATCAGTTCCTGCTATGAACCCTTCCCAGAATAATTGCTTGTCATGTAACCCAATCTTTCCTCCTCAGAACTGCATATCTCACTGGAGCTCTTTCTCTCCTCATATTATACATCATCAACTAATATTCTGCTGAAATTCAAAGTGGAAATATTGGTTATATCATTGTCACCAAGTTATCCATTCAAATAATACCTCTTCATACTTTGACACCTGCCCCATATTTTTGGATTGATTAAACAGGAGAGAAATTATTTTGTTGCTAATTTTTCATTGTGTCACATAACTTCAGTTTAAAACTAGCTGCATTATATGAAATTTAGTTGTGTTTATCTAGCATCATATCCCAGGGTATGTTTGTTTCATATTCATTTTAAGATTCTGGAGCATCCACCTTTTGTTTTAAGTTTTAACTGTTTTTGTATAACCACAGATCCGCTCTAATTGAATTAATCGCAATATCCAAAGAGCCCTCCCTTTACTATGATAGTAAGGTAGAGTTTTCAGGAAAAGTTGGCTGCTCTTTCTAGATGGTTGAACAAAGGGTTAACTTGTATGTTGAGCTGCATGATAGTTATTAGTTCTTCTTGAATAAATCTTTTGATGTAAGGGGCTCCTCAAATGCCAGTCTATTCTTCATTTCATGATACAGCCACATATATCTCTTCAGTTTGATTCCAATCTAATTCTTACCAGCACAGGTCATGAATAATTCTAACGAATCTTTTTAGTGTAAAGCAGAAACAAATCAACCAACAGAATCCCAACAAAATGCAACTTTGATGACTGAACTTCAATGTCTGTTTAGTTACATTTGACAAGCATTTACTGCCAAAGAAACTTTGTTGATAATTTTCTAATATATGGTAGTCTGCATCTTGTTAGGAATTCTGTCATTAATTTTGGAGTCATTATAGTGAAATCTAGGTTTCACTGAGGGTTTTCACAATTATCTCTTTTCTTCATCACATAATTATTTCTGATAAACTTTTAAATTCTCACTATATTAACATGTAAATTAAAAGGATTTCTCAAATGTTACTTGATATGTTTGGTGAATTATCAATTTAAGTGTAAAATAACTAGTTTTAGAAATCTAAGAATATCTTCCTATTTGAAGAAAAAATGAAAAGTTTTTTGTTCCTATTTGTGATTAAGAGTACAATAGAGCATTAAGTACTTTATGAGATCTTGACAAACCAGTAGAGGAAATTTACAACAAAGTTTTGTTTTCTTCATTGAAATTGTCTCATTGTCCTTAGAGAGCATTTTAACAGGAAAACTTTCATTGCCTTTTTCTGCCAGAGAAGGCAAGGATGTCATGAAACCTCCCCACTACTTTGCACACATTGTATTGGAATGAATTATATATAAAAGGAAATGTGATTCCTTGATGAGCTAAGTGGATGGGGACACATGCACACATATGTGCATGCGTGCACACACACACGTGTGCATGAAAATAACCTAGATAGTTTCCTTTACAATTCTTTTTGTACCAATTTTTTATGTCTCTTATATTTTATTCTAAAACAAGACCCTATTTCCTTCAAAATCAAAACCCCTATTTCTTCTAACATAGGATCCTGTTTTTATTTGTGTCTGGCAGTGCACTTCCATTGTAACAATGTCAAAAAAAGGAAAAGTAAATAAAAATGGGTGCATGGATGCAGATTTCTAAAATTGTTAAAAATTAATTAAAAACTGACTCAACATGGAAAATGTTAGTTTTCCATCGTTAATTTTTCCAATCTTATTGATATTTTTCCTTTTGGTAATCACTTAACTATACTTTTGACTTTATTTATTTGTATGTATCCTGTTAGGTGCAATTTAACCAGAATAATGCCATTGGTTGACAATTACTGGTTCACTGAATTTGTGAGGCAAAGTGACGAGAGTGTGTCTAAGCAATTTGGATAGAATAAATGCTGCAACATATTTGGGATTGATTGCTTAGATTTATTATCAATTGAATTTGTTCTGCTTGAGTACAGCCCATAGTTAACTTACGATCTCTACCTGCTGTCTCAACAAATAAACTGGATTTCAACTGGGGTGATATTATAAATGAGTTTACTGTATCAGAACAATGTGTTAATTGTTAAGTGATAGACACAAGTGTTCCATACCACATGGTTCTGGATTCATCCCCACTGCATGCCACCTTGGGCAAGTGCCTTCTACTACAGCCTTGGATTTGGCTGACAGAAACTGAAAGAAGCCCAACACACACACACACACACACACACACACGCGTGTGTGTTTTTGTGTCTGTGTTTGTATTCCACCACTGCTTGACAACAGGCGTTGGTGTGTTTAGATCCTCATAACATAGCAGTTCAACAAAAGAGACCATAGAACAAGTGCCAGGCTTACAAAAAGAAAAAAAGAAAGATAAGTACTGGGGTTGATTTGTTTGACTAAAATTCTTCCTAGCTGTTGCCCCAGCATGGCTGCAGTCTGGTGACTGAAACAAGTAAAAGATTATTGAATGTAGAGAGACTCAAATGGTTAATTAGAAATAATTAATTGGTGAAACAGATGGACAATTAAGTTAGTGTTATTAACAAATTAAATGAAGGGAGTATTATGTGGTGAGATAAGATAGTGTTAGTCATTGACTGATATTGTTTTAATCACACTAAAGTTAACTTCCCCTTTCACAGTACCAGTCACATACATGGGGTCAATATAATTGTTTTAACATGTGGGAAACAACTTTGGTTATTTTTTCAGTCTTATTGAATTTCGTTCATTTTGCTACCCCAGTCAGTTTATGGCAGTTTGGTAGATGGTTGTAGAGTAGACATGCTGATGTGTTGTTAAGTCAACCCTGAATGAGCAGACCTATGATCAGTGATATTCCACACATGACCACCTCATATTTTATTTAAGTGTACATTAGACTACATAATCCAGTATCTTTTTATCTTTTATTTGTTTCAGTCATTAGACTGTGGTCATGCTGGGGCACTGCCTTGAAGAATTTTTAGCTGAATGAATTTACTCCAAGGTGTTATTTTTTTCTTTTAAAGCCTGGTACTTATTCTATTAGTTTCTTTTTGCTGAACTGCTAAGTTATGGTGATGTAAACACTACCACCAGTTGTCAAGCAGTGATGGGGGACAAACACAGACACAAAGACACACACACACATACGATGGGCTTCTTTCAGTTTCTCTCTACCAAATCCACCCAAGGCTTTAGTTGGCTCGAGGCTATAGTAGAAGACATTTGCCCAAGGTGCCACACAGTGGGACTGAGCCTAGAAGCATGTGGTAGGGAAGCAAGCTTCTTGTCACACAGCCATCTTAAGTGTGGTGTAGTTTAAGAGAGATTTCATTGCTATCTCTAGCAGATTGAGCAACCTAGTTGGAGGTTGGAACAGAAGGATTTACACTAATTGTCTTCATTTACTAATTACTAGCAACTACCTCATTAGATATGATAGGCTTAATTACTGGCAACTACTTTATTATATATGATTATCTTAATTACAAGAGTTACTTCATTAAATATGATCATTTTAATTAGTGGTGATTTCCACATGAAATATACTTGTGAATCTTAACAGCTCCTAAGCCTTCCACCAAAAAGTGTGGTGGGTGGCCAGAGGAGCTTTTAGGGGTTGCTTAAATTTTTCTGTAGTTTTGAAATTTAAAGAATTAAGTAAGCCTGGTTGAAAATGCAACAAGAAATGCATATAAATTATTCTAGCACGAATCCTTTAAACTATTTGTCCAGTGCAAATGCACTTGGTTATTGTTATTAAGCTGCAGACCAATCTGAATGGAGTTGACATGATTTATTGTAAAGGGGAATCACTAAAGGGAAATAACTCAAAGTTCTTTCAGATTGCGACTGTTTGCTTGGTGTCTTTGAACTCAGTCTAGAAGTTAAGAATAATCCAGTTATTTCCAATAAGCTGTTTTTATATCTTATTTTACTTCACCATTCCATTTATTTTCCTTTTTCATGTATTTTTCAGATGAAGGCTAAAAATTATGAAAGAGTTGAAAAAGTAAGTAACTTTTCATTTTTCTATATTTGGGTTTGGTAAACAATTATAATATTCCTGGTTATAAGTTTCTGCCAGGTTAATCACTGGTTCCTTGTATTTACAATGGAATCACAACTGAATGTCTGTGTAATATATGTGGAACAAATACTGCACAGCTCTTTTTATCTGAAGACATTAGGTTCTCAATTTACTTGTCAATATTTATACCTTTTGTAAAAGCGGTGAGCTTGCAGAATTGTTAGCATGCTGAGTCGTTCTGAGTTCAAATGTTACCAAGGTCAGTTTTGCCTTTAATCAATAAAATAAGTACCAGCTGAGCACTGGGGTCGATGTAATCGACTTAAACCCTCCACAATCCCCAAAGAATTTGAAAAACCAATATTTATATCTTTCATTATTATTCCTTGGTGAAAGGTGTAAACATACATACATATGACCATCCAAAATTTGTATCCCCAGGAGGTCATAGGTGTGTGTGTGTACATACATGTATACAGACATGTGTATTTGTTAAGCTTTAACTCTCACTGATACCCTCTAAAAGTTACAACTTGTTTTACGGTCAGGGGGTCAGTAGCTGAACTACCCTCCACCTCATTCAACTGGATGAAGAAGTGGTGAGGGAATATGCGATAATCTGGTGGCACCTGCCTCTTCTTCGGGTACAGTTGGACTTTCACTTCTCTGTGAAATATTCTTCTGCTTATATTTCAAATCTGGTTTGGTGGGTTCCCTCACCACTTCCTCATCCAGTTGAATGATGGAGTGTAGATGAGGTGGAGGGCAGTTCAGCTACTGACCTCCTGACCATAAGACAAGTTGTATTCTTTAGAGAGTATGTCAGAGTTAGAGCTTAACAAATACACATGTCTGTATACATGTATGTAAACGCACACACACACACACACACAGTCTGTCTCTCTCTAATGTATTACAAATGATACTTGGAAAAACAAATATATCTCACAAATTAATTAGAAAGTTCGCAAGAGCAATTAGATTCCAGAGAATAAGTCTATTAATATCCTCAAATGTTAACATTGATCAAATAGATTTATTGATCTGAGGTCTACACTGCCTTTCCTCCTTTCAGGATCGATAAAATAAAGTAACAGTCAAGTACTAGGATTGATGTAATCAACTTGTCCTGTCCAGTCAAAATTGTTGGCATTGAATCTTGCAACAGACTGGTCACTTATACATCATAGATCTTGGTCACTTGTATACAATAGGAGCTAAGTATCTGGCCTTCTGAGTGATAGGGATTGAGAAAAATTAAAAAAAACACACAAGATGTTGATATCTCAAAGGTTAATATTGATGTCTCAACTTTGAATTGTATGTTTTTTAAAACAACTTGTTTTCTTTTATTTCCCTCCTGTTGTAGCTTTTCCAGCGCTGTTTAATAAAGGTTCTGAATATAGATCTGTGGAAGCTCTACCTCTCATATATAAAGGAAACCAAGGGAAAGTTGCCTTCTTACAGGTAAGAAACAAAAATAATTAACAAGTGATTCATAATGAAGTCAATATTATATTTCAAACAAAGGTAGTGAGCTAATAATATCGTTAGCATGGCAGGCAAAATGCTTAGCAACATTTTTTGTTTTCCCCCGTGTTCTGAGTTCAAATTCTGCTGAGGTCGACTTTGCATTTCATCCTTTTGGGCTTGATAAAATAAGCACCAGTTGAACACTGTGGTCGATTTAATTGACTAAGCCACTCCTCAAACTTGCTGGCCTTGTACCAAAATTTGAAACCAATTTTATATTTCAAAAGTGGTGAGTGAATTGTCAGTGATGGTTGTGACAAAGGATTAAATAGATGAGGGAATTACGGAAATGGTAAAATACCAGATTTAATGAATGTCTTGAGTTCAAAACCTGACAATCCTGAATTTAACTTTCATTCCTTTGGGTCAATAAAATGGAATGATTGGTGGTCAAACATTGGGATTGATTTAACCCTTTAGCATGCAGCTTTCCTTGTCAAATATATTGCTTATTTATTCACATTATTTTAAATTAATCATGCATTATCTTGTAGCTTCAAGATTTCAATGGCATGTTTGTATATTTTTTGAATGACATTGTAAGGTAGTGTGAGAGGTTGGATTTGGTCAGTTTTAGCATAAAAAAGGTTGAATATTTGGGTTGGATATGGTTGGATTAAAAGGGTTAATTGACTAAAAATCCTCTGTACCAATGGTAGAAATCAGTATTAACCCACTTGAAATCAATGGTAAGTTGGCAGAAATAGCAATTTCTGGGCTGAATACATTTCATTCTTAATAATTGAGTTTCTTTGGTTCTCAGTTCAAACATTAACTTTGTCCTCCATCCCTCTACAATTGATAAAATAACTTTTTCTGATATACTGGTTGATTCAGTCCTCTTCTGCTAAAATAAGTTGATTATGGTCAAAATAAATTAATATTCACCATTAAGTTTCATTTAGATAAGTTTTAGGTCTGAGATATAAGTATGGTTCATATACCCAAATTCCTATATAATCCTAGTCTCCCTACCTTAACCCTTTTGTCACCAGATTTCTGTTGAGATACTTTGTGTTTCTTTCAATTAATTTTAAATATAACAAAGAATTTAGTAAAATAACTTAGTTATCATTAAGCTAGTGTTAAGAATATAAATTGTGATAAAGGTTTGGTGGAAGATTTTAATCCAAAACTTATGAAAACAAGACATTTGTATTACAGAGTCAGAGGTAGTTTCAGCCGGGTTGGTGTCAAAAGGGTTAAGTTAACTGCTATTTATAGAATATTTTATTCCCTTGCGATATCTATTTTACAGCTTTCAGCTGTAAAAACTTAATTTCAATTTACTTTACTTTGACAGTGTATCTCTGTATTTATCCATGTACCTGGTTGTATATGTGTATGTTTGCCAAATTGTACATTACTTTATTAAGAAAAAAAACCTTACATTATTTTATGATTATAATTTTATCATTTGACTAAAAAGGAGTAATAAATATGTCAGTGTTTATTGTATAATGTTACCATAAAAACCCACGTAATTTACACACTTTTTTCTGCAAAAACAAAAATAAACTTTAGCCGGTGTGTAAATCACATGACTAGATCGTTTCCAGAATCTCTTAGAAATTTTTTTCCTGAAGAATGACTTACAAATGTAAACATTTGTATGGGAAGTTGACTTGTTTAATGTCAGAATAGGTTTTTACAGAAAAAATATAATAAAGTTGACTTTTGTTTATGCTGGACAGCATAATGCTTACTTTTTCTGTATAAATTTACTAAAATCATTAAATGGTTAACTACTTTTAGAAGTTTGATGTACATACTGGTAATCACAGTCCAGGCTATATTTTACATTGCTTGGAGTTTCTACCTATCGCAAAGGAGCCCAGCAATTTCCTTAAATAGATCAGTTTTTCTCTGCTTAAGAAGCCTAACTTGCGTTTGCATCCAGGAAGCTATTACTTGCTTTCTTGGTGTTAGGGCAATGAAATTCATCACCGCCGACATCACCGCTACCAGCTCTTACTGCACCCAATGCCGATGACAACATCATAATTCATCCTTGTGCATGTAAACTCACTAAGTGAATATGACTTAGCGTTCCTACAGAAACCTTCATTTAACTTATACAATGTTTAATGTCGTTTCACATTCATGTTGAATTATGCAGCAATCTTATGTTCTTTTCATAGAATACTTGTAATGTATGTATTACCAGTTCTTTTGGTATAGTATATTTTTGCTATTTTTGTTTATGTTTCTTCACAGACGTGTATATTCTAACAAGTCGCTTCATAAATTTTGCACCTCTCTTGTTCAATAAACACTGTGTTAAACTTGCAAAACTGTTTATTTTCTCCTTTCGATTTTTAATATTTATTTTAGTGGGTTACCAAACTATCATTACTGGCTAAAACAGTAATGACAAATTTTAAAGTTTGCTTGACATTTTATAAGTGTGAAAGGGATTAAAATTTCGATACTCCATATCAAAGGTTCTGACAAGAATAGACAGAAAATCAGAGCTTGAGACAAGAAAACACTTTCAACCAATGAGAATTCTGTTTATGTAATCAGTTTGATCGGTCACCTTCCTCTGTCGGTTGAGTAAAGTGTCATTCAAGCTGATGTTTATTGGTAATTAAACTTATTTTGCAACACTTGTGTGTATTTATCAGCTTTGTTTTTGTTGCTAAGAATTATCAACAACTTTTCCTGTGATCATGATTTGAGAAGACATACTTGAGAAGTATGCTAAAGATCGGACATAATGTTTTGTGAGCAAGAAATGTAAAATAAAGTTTATTATAAACAACACAAACCCTTTGTAATTTAATAGCTTTCAATGTGATACCTGTTAAACAGAAATTATTTTTATCTAATGAAAATTTAATAAAACCTAATCATAAGTAAGTGAAATTATGCTAAATACAACTAAATTGAAGATCTTTCCCCTGGCCATATCAGCAATTCTGAAAACTTTTGAGTCCGAATTTTACATGAGTAGAACCCTTGTTTTACAATTTTTATCCTGAAAATCACTTGTGTAAATTACACAGGTGCGCAAATTACATGGGTTTTTATGGTAATTAAATTAATGTATTAACTTGTCATCATGTATTGTCTATTAATATTTGTATATTTCAGAGAAAAGATGGCCCAAGCCTATGATTTTGCCTTAGATAAAGTAGGAATGGATATTATGTCATACCAGATTTGGGTTGATTATATAAACTTCTTAAAATCTGTGTAAGTACCCAACTTTTTAAACTACATAATTTTCATCAAACTTCTTTTTCCAAGTTAATGCTTCTTACATATATATTTTTATATCAGTAATTTTGTACACTCCTAGGGTTGATGTAATTCTCCAACACCTCCCTGTAAAGTTAGAAACAAGTTGTGTGTGTTCAAATTCTGCTAAGTTCAACTCTACCTTTCATCCTTTTTGGGTCAATAAAATAAGTACCAGTTGAGCACTGGGGTTGATACAATTGATTAATTCTTCCCACTAATATTACTGGTGATGTGCCAACATTTGAAACTGTTACTATTGATTTTATTGAGACGGCAGAACTAACAACCATCTTAACTAATCAGTCAATTCAATAAAAAAAATTAATTAAAATTATAACTTGGAACAACTCTAACATAGAGTGGTTCCTCTTGTGAGGGACAAGTTTGGTGAAAATTGTAGTTTCTTTTTTAATGTGTTGTCACCAATAACATTACTAGCAACTTAACTATTGATCAGAAATACAGCCTATTAATCAGCCAGGCACACTGTTGTAACCAAGTTATGTACTTTGAAATATTCTTCAATCTAATTAGTACTGACAAAGGTCTTGTGTGTCTGTTTTTTATTTCAGTGAAGCTGTCGGGTCGTATGCCGAAAACCAACGTATAACAGCAGTTAGGAAAGTCTATCAACGAGGTGTCGTTAATCCAATGATCAATATTGAATTGTTATGGAAAGACTATAATCAATATGAAACAGTAAGTTTAAAGTTTGAATTCCCTCAAACTAAATTGTCGCATACATCTCCAAAGAAGGACTCCATCTCCTGCCAGCATACAAAATATTTGTTAATTTTTAATTGTACAGTGCTTCCACTATGCTCAATGGTGAGATGTTCTTACCTACTTACAGCTAAACAGACTAGGCCGTAGACATGGCAGTACACTAACGATAAAATATAAACCACCAAACCATGGATTACTGATACAATAACACTTCCTGGTATAACTGCTCCAGCATGGCCTGGTTGATGTCATTTTATGTTTGATGTGTTATGCTATTCTACAGAGAGCCACAGGTTTATATATTTAGAGGGTTTTGAGTTCCTGATAAAAGGGTCTATGGTTTGTATTTTTTCATGGATTCACTGTGTCCATAGCAACAGAGTTTTATAAAGTGACAACACTTTACAACTAGTGATAGCCCATCCCCTTATACTTTCTTATTGAATGCTAGATGTGTAATTCTATTTGGTTTGGTCTGTTTGGTCATTTCTGTTACTTCACAGTTGAGCAGTTTTCTGGTGAAGGTCCAGCTATCATCCAGCTGTTATTGCACTGAAGTGTGTCAGAAATCAAGTTTAAAAAAAACTTTCTCCACCTTTGGTTTTCATTGATGTTCTCTACTACTTTATACCTTACAAGGAGACTAAACTGCCCATGCCATAAGTTACACTGAATTGCCCATGTGTTATTATGTTGGTTACAAGATTTTCTGAGAGACAATGCACTTAGGAGGTTTGGTTTCTTTAACTTCCCATTGGACATGTCAGGCTCTTAAAGAGTTCTGGAACATAACAATTGAAACTAATGAAACATAATGTTTTAAAATGTTCATGGAATCTGTTTACAGTCGAGGACTTAGCCAGTGGGAGTCAAGTGGCTTTTTTCCTCTCGTTGACACAACAGGCAATGAAATCTATTGTATTAATGTATTAAAGGTGGGATGGGGTGAGGTAGATCATGAATGATCAAACGCTTTACATCAGTAGTTGTGGTTTCATCACTCGTATGGAGCAATAAATGGAAAATAGTTTTTTAAGAAAATTAAAAGCTATCACACAAAATATTCTATTCAGCTGTATCCTTAGAAGGTTTTCTTTTTTGCTTCTAAATTTATTTAAAATTAAACTTGATTTATTTTCATTTTATTTCAGAATATAAATCCTTTAATTGCTAAAAAGATGTCAGAAGACAGAGGCCGTGATTATATGAATGCACGAAGAGTTGCCAAAGAGTATGAAGCAGTTACGAGAGGGTTAAACAGGAATTCCCCCTCAGTACCCCCACAAAATACCCCTGAAGAAGCAAAACAGGCAAGTTGTCTAATTTAGTTCATCATAGCTGAGAAAGTCATCTGGTTTGGTTCATATGAATAGGAAAATGTGGATTACCCTATGAAATTTAATGGAAATAGTATAAGCCAGACTATTTTTGAGCCACTGAGGATCTTTATACATAGTTTATATGGCTTTCACAAACTGTTCACCTACCTGTTATCTTAAAAAGAATACCGGAAAAGCTAGTCCTGAATATACTGTGTCTAACAAAAATCTAAAACACACACAAAAAAACAAAAAAAAAACAGGTTGGTCGCAGGTAGAATGCTCTATAACAAAAGATCTTTTTTTTTCACAAGATTTCTAAATAGGGAATGTCTGGAAGATTTTAATAGTTTTTTTGAGTTCTAGTTTTACATTCCTTTAGTATCTACAGATATATATATGTATTTGTTTTTTCTTTTAACCATTATGTTTGCCCAGGTATCCATTTTGACTGCTGTTAAAAAGTTTTATGTGTGAGGTTTAGTGTAAGAGAAATTTAACAGATCATCAGTTTCTTAAATGAAGAGCTGCATTGACAAATGTAGGGAAAGAAACATAGAGTGAGTGGAAAGATAGACTAAAAAATGTGCTATTTATGATGCTGAATTACCAATATACAGAAATAATTTCTTGTTTAGTCTAAACACATAAGTGAATAAGTGATAACGATACAACAACCACCAGGTATTATTGTTACTTCAATAATAAATTTACATACTTACAATAATGTAGTTTATTATATGCAGTTTATATTGCAGTTATTTATATGTGAAGACTCTTTAGAATATATCTAAAGTTTCTTTGTAAGTTTGCAGTATTTGAAGTGTGGAGAATTATTAACAACTGGTGTTTAGGATTAAAGGGGAATTTAGCTTCATTTAAGAAGTTTGGTAGAACAGAATCTATCTGCCTACAGAAACTGGAGAAAAAAATACCTGTAAGCTTGAGGAAGATTGTAAGTGTGTTGTTCATCAGGATACTGTCTATGTTGCACATAAGACACCATTTTGAGCGTGGCCGTTGCCAGTACCGCCTGACTGGCTTTCGTGTGGGTGACACGTAAAAGCACCCACTACACTCTCTGAGTGGTTGGCGTTAGGAAGGGCATCCAGCTGTAGAAACTCTGCCAAATTAGATTGGAGCCTGGTGTTGCCATCCGGTTTCACCAGTCCTCAGTCAAATCGTCCAACCCATGCTAGCATGGAAAGCGGACGTTAAACGATGATGATGATGATGATGTTGTCAGTGTGAATGGAATGAATTGGGTTATTATCTGAGAAAGGTCTTCTGGGAATATGTTAGTATTTTGTGTGAAATGGACAATATAATAAAGAGAAACAACTTAACCAGTTGCAAAGAGTGAAATCTGTTAATAGTCTAGTTGATAGGATGCTGGAAACCCAACTGAGGGATCAGGTGTTAGCTTTGTACTGTGTCCCTTAACAACTCTAGTCCCCTTGGTTGCAGATTGGAATGGATCATTGCTGTAGACAGTGGTAGCAATATAAAATTGATGAGTGTTAAAGTTAGATATTGCAATAAGGCTTGGGTCATTTTAGATTTCTTTCAACTGTGTGACCAAATTTATCCAGTTATTTACAAGTTTATCAATAAAATATAGTATTGTTGGCAAGAAATTACTAATGTTATTACTAGACAGGTATGAAGTTCACTTTGCAACCACTTAGTTTCAGGTTCAATCCGACTGTGTGGCACTTTGGACAATGTCTTTTACTTTAATCTTAGATTGACCGATACCTTGTAAGTAGAATATAGTAAATAATAGATGAACTGCTCAACTAAACCATTAAAGTTGCTGCTTAGGCTTGACCACAGTTTAATAACTGAAATAAATGAAAGAATAAATCAATTGAAGATTCTACATAAAACATCCCAAGCTCTATTGTGGGTCCCAAGGTGTTAAGTCAAGGAAGGAGCCTTGTCTTTATCTTCTCCAGATCCTTTACTGAGAATTAAACCTACCACAGTAAACTAATAAAATACTTGTCAGTTACAGTGTGCTACCACTGTTTACTGTGATGAATTGTACCTCCCAATAGTTACTGACAAGGAAATAAATATTGGATCATCCCATAAATAATGTGGTTTTTTCAATTGCATGAACTAAAAGTTAGAGGGCAACGGGATAAGCAACCTGCATCAACTTGCTATAAAAGCAGATAGTAATTTTACCTTGTCCTTATTCTTAGTGCAAGTTTTGAAGAGTACAGTTCGATTTTAAGTTATTTTTTCAAAGCTATATTTTGCTTTACGAGTTCAAGAAAGGCAACAACGCAATGGAAAGTGCGAGGAATATTAATACAGTATATGAGGATCAGACAATGTAAGCCAGTGTCAACGGTGGTTCCAGAAATTTTGAGCTGGAAACTACAGCCTAGAAGACGAGCCTCATCCTGGAAGATCTGTAGAACTTGACGAGGATATCCTGCATACCCCATTGTAACTGTTGGGGAACTAGCAGAGAAGCTTGCATTTGGTTATTCAAGCATTACCGATACCTGCGTGCCATCGGAAAAGTCAGCAAATTGGGTCAATGGGTTCCTCACAAACTTTCCGATTTTAATTGCTTGCAGGAAGTGAATGTGTGCTCTTCTTTGCTGTTACGCCTCACAAATAGACCTTTTTTGGACCGAATAGTAACTTGTGATGAGAAATGAGTTCTCAGTAAAAATGTCAAGTGCCAAAGACACCGACATCCCAGGCTAAAAAAAGAAGAAACACCGACATCCCAGGCTAAAGAAAGTCTTCATCCATGTAAGGTGTTGTTGTCTGTTTGGTGAGATATGAAAGCTTTAGTTCACTTTGAACTTTTAAACCCAAACCAAATGATAACAAAGGAGATCTACTGTGAGCAGCTTGAGCGGCTTAAGTCAGCACTAGAAGAAAAGTGACCATCTTTGGTTTCAAGACGAAAGGTTTTCTTCCATACAGTGAGGATAACATTCCAAAGGCTGGAGCAGTTTAAATGGGAAACGATGCCCCACCCACCATATTCGCTGGACATTGCTGCATCTGATTATCATTTATTTCACGATCTTCAAAATCATTTTGGACGGAAAAAATATGACGAGGTCAGAACAGTACTGGAGGAGTATTTTTCATCACGGACAAGTGAATTTTGGAAGAGGAGCCTTGCAACTCTACCAGATAGATGGAAAAGCATTCGTAGAAAATGGAGGAGAGTATATTTCAGATTGAAAAAGAACTTTGTTTATCTTAATTTTGAAAAATAAAAAGAAGTATAAAAAAGACGCATTATTTATGGGATGACCCAATACCATTACGAAATACAAGTAGAGCAACACTTGACCAGTTAGAAGTAGCAGCTAAATTTCCTTTATATCACACTGCATTGCCTTAAATGTAGGGCAAGTTGGATTATATGGTCCTAAAATATAATGGTTGAAGAAAGGATGGTCGTGGCTGGAATGGCTTTGATCATAGAGCTAATTAATCAAGTCTGACTTGGGGCTTGATGACTACAACCAATATCAAAGACTAAACAACAAGAACCAATACCAAAGGATCCAGAAAAACTGACCTTATGAGTCTAGCCAGTTTCCCCAGATTCTGTGGCATATATACTCCCTTCCTGGACAGGATGCTGATGTGTCACAGGATTGCTCCTTTTTTTCAGCCAAGTGGACTGGAGCAACATGAAATTAAGTGTTTTGCTCAAGAACACAATGCATTGCCTGATCCAGGAATCAAAACCACAATCTTACAATCATGAGTCTAACACCCTAACCACTAAGCCATGTGCCTCCACAACTATCAATATAGATATACTGAATACATCAATAATAGGAAACTATAAATCATTCGCTTTTGGTCTGTAGGTGACCCCCTTCCCTGTCTGCTCCCAATTGACCTCACCCAGCTCCCAGTCCACACTGAAGTAAAGAGGAATAAATCTCCTGTTTCAATTTTTTTTTGTTAATTTTTTTTTTCAGTTTGTTGTATTGTGATATATTTTTCTCTATTTTAGGTTGAACTCTGGAAACGTTATATAGCTTGGGAGAAAAGTAATCCTTTACGGACTGAGGATCATGCATTAATTACAAGACGCGGTAGGTAGCTTTGAGTCATTTTGTAATAAAATTGAAAGAATTTTGATATTTATATCATTACATGTCATTTCCATATATTTGATCTGTGAAGGCCAGAACTGGTCTTATTCCTGGCTCTGTTTAAAGTACCACTCTGAGTTGGAACTAGTCATCTTTAGAATGTGTATTAATAGTAATAAGGCTGTTATTCACCTTGTCCACAGACTTATCTACTAGGTTCTTAGTTCAAATCCAGCCTGGTATTGTGTACATCTAGGATAAGATACCTGTTGATGACTAGAGATCAAGCTGAAACATACCTCTTCTTCTACTTCCTCTCCTACCTCCCCTCCCCCTTCCCTCTGGAGGGATTGCCTTATCTTGAACAAAATTAAAGGGATCTGTCTCTACTCATTTGCCAACCATTTTACTGAATCTCAAACCTGGGTGGACTTCAGTTGTAAATCTTTTATAAAATTGTTCACACCATTATCTATCATATTTACAGATGTAGGTTTGAGTCCTACAGGCAACCTTCAACTTTTTCTATCCAAGAGAGTTTTTCAACTCAATATTTACTTGCAATTATTTATAACATTATTTATATCAAGTTTCACTGTTAAAAATGGTTTTAAAAAATTATAACTTAGTAACAAAACAAACAAAAAGTTTTTTTCATTTAAAAAAAATATTGTTTTCTTTAAATTTATGAATGTATTTTTTGTATCCAAAAGCTGTTTTTAATTGGTTGAGTTGATAGAATGTCGATCAAATAACTGAACTGTTTTATCCTGCCCTTGGTTCCTTCTACTCACATCATATCACTTCTCATATTTACTGTCCCTCTTTCAGACCCTTGATTTTCTCATCATAGATTTGCTCAATGAGAACAACAATCCTATCTCTTTCTGTTTGTTTGTCTCTGTCTCTCTGTGCTTCTCTCACATTACTGATCTGGGACTTAATAATACCAGTTGTGTCTCACATCCCAGACTCTACACCAGTGTTTCTTTCCCAGAACTAGGTATATTGACCTACAGCTGTTCAAACTGAACATATCTACATTGGTCTCACCAATGCAGGAAAATTTGTAAAACCCATGGACACCCCTCCATCCTCATCCTGTTTTGTAATGTATATTCCTATATACTTCTATTCCTATATGTTCTTCTTACAGTGTTTTTCCCTTTCTTTCTCTCTCTCTGTTCCATCACTCATGTTTGCCTATGAGCAATGTCTTTTGTGTCTGTATATCTATATTCCTATATATCTGTTTTCTTTTATGTACCTATATTCCTCTCTTCTTTCTCTGTTCCTCCAGTAATGTTTGCCTATGAGCAATGTCTTTTATGCCTTGGCCATCACCCAGATATTTGGTATGAAGCTGCATCTTTTCTGGAACAAAGTAGTAAGCTCCTCACAGAAAAGGGGGTAAGTTTTTAATTGGTTATTTAATTAATATAAAGAGATGTTAATTAGATTGAGGTGTCAATGAGAGATGCAGGTTGAAGTCCATGCCAGTCGTTGACATTTTAATCTCCCATATAGTCTATATATTTACACTGTCACTTTATTCCAATGTTAACATAGATTATTACTAATGTAGCTCTCTGCTGTTAACAGAGATTATTATTAATATATCCTTCTGCTGTCATAGATTGTTACTAATGTATCCCTACATGAGAGAAGTTTTTAACTGAAATTCCTTCAGTCTGCAGAGAAATATTTCTTATGACAGATGAATTCCAGTAAGAGCTCATAGTAAGTAAAACTTGCGGCATGGTTTCAATACATATATATTAGTTTATCATTTGTGTAGTAAGCTATGAAATTCTTACATTCTCTCAATTTCCTGTAATTCAGACTGCCTTATAGTCCCAGCAGACTGAATGGGAAAGTCGCTGCCCTGGAGGATGGTGGGGGAGATGCACTGGAACAACCACTCTGACTCACAGGGCTTGCACTTTGGATAGCCATCTCTGCGCAGATAGCAGTGAGCAGGGATATGGTCCAGGATCTGAGAATGCTGGATGACTCTACAGCCACGGGCTTGACCCATCAGAGAGTGACTGTTACCATAGATTATTTCTAATGTATCCCTCTACTATCATAGGTTATTACTAGTGCACCTATCCGCTGTCATTTATTATTACTAATTTATTGCTCTGCCATTGTTGAAATAGACTTTTACTAATATATCTCTCCACTGTTAAGATACATTATTACATATGTATCCTTACACTGTCACTTTTTACAACGTAGGTATACTTCATTATATCCTTATTATTAGACTACATTTGAAGTATGAATATTTAAATATATTCAATAATGAAATTTAAATTCAATAAGAAATTCAAATGTTTATGATAAATTGCTTCTGTTCAAATTTTTTCCACTTAGTTTCAGGTTGTAACCATAATCCCATATTGTGTGTGTGTGTGTGTGCACATGTATATGTGTGTGAGTGTATATATGTGTGCATGTATATGTGTTTATATCTTTAAACTTGCTTATGAGTGAATATACAAGGTAATTATCATCACTCTTTAATAACCCTACCATCAATGATGTTAAATAATTGAAATTTCTTTGATTACAAGTATGATTTTGATTGATTGATTCATTTTATTTTAGGGAACATCAATTAGTTGTAGCTATAATAATCAAAATTCAATTGTAGAATCTTATTTCATAGTTATTTTGTAGTCAATAAAGATCATGAAATTCAATCATGTCTGCCTGTGATGTTGATGTTATAACAGTCTGAATGAAGACAGAGGCAAAACTCTGCCTGTGTTGATTCTCGTGTATTAATATAAATGTGAAGGTGCATGGCTTAGTGATTAGGGTATTTGGCTCATGATCGTAAGGTTGTGAGTTCAATTCCTGATGACACATTGTGTCCTTCAGCAAGATACTTTATTTCGTGTTGCTCCACTCAACTGGTGAAAAATGAGTAGTAACTATATTTCAGAGGGCCAGCCTTGTCATGTTCTGTGTAATGCCAAATCTCCCTGAAACTATAATAAGAGTATGCATGTCTGTGCGGTGCTCAGCCACTTTCACGTAAATTTCATGTGCAGGCTGTTCCATTAACCAGATCAACTGGAACCCTCATTGTCGTAATCAATAGAGTGCTAATTTTTTCTTTAAATTTTTCTTTTTATTAAGATAAATAAATGTGAAAAAAGGCAACCCAGCCACAGATAGGGGAGAAGCCACCAACTGGATTTGATCCAGGCATGCCTTAATCCTGACCACCATCTTCCATGTATTCTATTGGATCCATAATAATAATGTATATGAATGACAGAGCACAAACATGCTGAGAGATTAATCAAATATAAGAGAAATCTGATGTAGAATTCATGAGAGGTGACTGCACTGGGTTGTGAATGTGATGTGTGGTGGAGGATAATGGATTAGTAAAGAAGTGCCTCTACTGTTGTCTTCTTTCTCCCTTTCTCTTCCTTTCTAGTTCCTCCTAAGAAAGACCCTTTCATTAGCTCTCCTAACAAAGAACCTTTCATTAGCCCTCCCGACAAAGACCCTTTCATTAGCCCTTCCTGTGTCTAACAGTGCAACTTTCTGTCTCCCCCCCCCCCAGCCAGTGTTACCACTTTTCTCTCTCCACCACAATGAGAAAAACTGTGAGGGTTTGTAAGTAGCTGCTATCATTATAGAAATGGTTGGAGCATTCACAGAAGTAACTGGAGGAAACGGTGAATTGCTTCACTGTTTCAGCAAACTGTATTTGTGTCTTGTACTAGTTTCTCTCTGAATATAACCACAATATTGATATTATAACAACAGCAATAATTGATGCAGTACCAAGCAGTGGCTCTCATAACTTCTGCTCTGAACTGATTGGAAGTGTTATCATGTACATGTTTTGTCTTGATGTAGAAGATGGGCTACAGCAAATATTCTGCTTCATACCACAGATTTGCTTAACCAATTAAGCATGTCCCTTAATGGCTGACAATATGTACCTCTCTAATCATGAGCAGGAGTAGTAGGGGAGTATCATAGCCATATGTTGAGAGGAATTCTTTGAGATTTGAATAATTCACCTCTGGAATCATGGGTGTTTTATTCATCATCCCTCAACAACCCTTATTCAGGGACCATTTGAGTGGGATGAGCTACTCAACTTGAAGAAATTCTAATTGGGCTCCACTTGTAAGGTCATGTGTTGTTTATCTTGATATGAGATCACCATGGCGTGCACATATGATTGTGATGTATGTGCCTGGTGTACCCTTATCAGACAGGTAGTCCTGATGGGTATATTGGGCTTTGTATATTTCTACCCAGTGTCACTTTGATGACATGCTTTTTCTCAGATCCATCCCAACAATAAAGGCATTATGAATAGCTGTAAATAACAATGACCAAATAGAACAAATAGAACAACGATAACAACAAAAAAAAGGGTTCTGAACATGACGGTGGGACAACCACTTAAGATGATTTGGGGACACTGCACTCAACCCGAGATTACCCTGATATACAAAAAATAATAATGATGATAATAACAATAATTATAAAATGTTCTTTATTTTTTGTGATCTTAAATTTAAGGACCAAAATGCTGGGAAAATTTTTGCTGATGAAGCTGCTGCCATTTATGAACGAGCAATCACCACACTCTTGAAGACAAATATGTTGCTGTATTTTGCATATGCAGATTTTGAAGAGGTATTAATCTAAATTGCTTGCATTAACTCTTTTAATACCATCTATCTCTGTTTTAATGATACAGATCTGTGAAATTTAAATCTTACACCATTATTTTGTACTACTAGAAAGACTGCCCTCCAGGCGATCTTTTGCTAGCCACTTGATAATATTTTCACATTTGATTCCCAATTCTAATAATTTTTATATTTTACACTGAATTGCAAAATTCTAATATGATATTTGTGTAATAACAAAATCAAACCTGGAATGTGTGTGTGTGTGCGTGAGAGAGAGAGAGAGAGAGAGAGAGGTGGGGAGAAAGAACATTACAAATAATGAATGAAATAAACATGAAATGAAAAAATCGTATAAATAAAGCTCATTAAAATTATCTTGTACCAAATATTTAAATTTGAAATATTCAATATTCAATAATAAAAGGAAGTTCAGAAAATAAATTTTCCTGAAAACTTCAATTTATTTATAAAAAATCTCACCTACTTAATAAATATTTCTTTCAATAATTTATCATAGTTGTAATATATCTCTAATTGAAACAAACTTCAAGGTAATCCAACTATGTTTAGCGTGCTAGAAATAGCAGCGATCACATAGTTATTATTGTAAGGCCTATAGCACTCCAAACAGCCATACCAACAAAATCACTTTTTTTTTTTTTTTAATTATAATGGTTTATTAGAACATTTTTCTTTTATCAAAAATATTCATTTAACAAACTCTGGAAACTGATATTATTCTTGAAATTGTGCCTCAAACTGTCGGTTTTGCAAATAGCCAATTAAGACTTGAAATGAAAACATTGAAATGAATATATATCAAATTATCGTTAATGAAAATAGAAGTGAGAGAGAGTGAAAAACTTGTAGTTCAAATATTCAGTAAACTAGGAAATTGAAATTGCAGGAAATTTCCATATGGTTAAGCCTTTAATAATTGCTTTCTTTTAGCAACTGTTACATACCTAATTAATCAGCAGCTTTCTCCATAGTATAGATGTTCCAAGCACCAACTGAATAATAGTGACATAGTGTTATTTTATTAAGTCCCTCTAAATTCTTGGTTATTTTCAAAATTAATAGAAACACACAAGTAACTGAGTATTTTGCTTGAAAGGTTTAAACTACATTTGATGTTTAGCATTTTCAGATCAGAAAACTTACTGAGTCAATCATGGAAATGGTTCAGCATCTTTGCATACCAATCATGGACACAGCCAAAAGTGTCATAATTATATATAAACCCACATGTGCCTTAATTGTGCATAAAACAATTCCTTATCCAAATCAAAGAGCTTAGTAATTTAATCTGCTGAAAATAACAGCCTAATCTCCAACAGATTACACCCTATTATCTTAAGTAAGGACAGGGCAGGATACATTAGGTAATGTAATCCTACATGCCACCAATAATGACAGGATGGTCATGACTAGAATACCTTCAGTCATAGGTTTGCTCTATCAGTATTGATCTGGAGTTAAACAGCAATAATTCTTTATCAAATATTTAAGCTTTTTAAATAACTTTCATCAATAATTTCTTTCATTATAAATGTTTTTTCTTTCAGAGTCGTATGAAAAATGACAAGGTCCATTCAATATACAAACGTCTATTGGCTATTCAAGAAATTGATCCAACTTTGGTAGGATTCCTTTTGTTTATATTATTGTTTACTGTTTTATATTGTTTGTCTTTTTCATATTGTGCATGGGTAAATTTTAAAATATGGCTATGTACCCCTCCCCAGTAATGAAAGTCCACAATTGCACTCAAGTTTCATGGTATTGAGTGAAAGAGAGACAAATTTTCTTCCTAGCAGCTAACATTAAGTTACTTGTTTAAATATTAAGAATGAAATACTTGCTGTAGAATTGAACTTAACATGGAAGACCTTGCAGTCTGGTATAAACATTCAACTGTTTCAAACATATCTAAAGTAATACAGTTCTATATTTAAGACATGAGGAATTGTGTACATTATTTACATTTGACGGATATTTGTCCTCATCTTGTTTGTTGTTAACACAATGTTTTGGCTGATATACTCTCCAGCCTTCATCAGGTGTCTTGGGGAAATTTCGAACCTGGGGCATATGGTGTAGTGGTCAAGAGTGCGGGCTACTAATCCCAAGATTCCAAGTTCGATTCCAGGCAGTGACCTGAATAATAATGATAATAACAATAACAGCAACAACAACATCGTTGCCACCGCCAACGACAAAAAGTACCTTAGGAATGAGAACCCAATACACCTGATGAAGGCTGGAGGGTATATCAGCCGAAACGTGTTAACAACAAACAAGATAAGGACAGATATCTGTCAAATGTAAATAATGTCCATAATGTATATCTGAAGTAGGAGAAAATTATTTTTGTAGCTTTTCGCTGCTATTCCCACATCCCTTTCATTTTGATGTTGAGTTTCTTTTTTTTTTTTTCAAGTACCTTTGTTACATGTCTAATTTTATTGTGACCTTTTGTTGAAATTAGTGTTCTTTTTAATTATGAGAAAACAGAAAGTTTTATTTTTCTTTCTTGATTTTATGTTGTATTAAATAGGCCTACATTCAATACATGAAGTTTGCTCGAAGAGCAGAAGGAATTAAAGCTGCTCGCCTTGTCTTTAAAATGGCTCGGGATGATACTCGAACTCGCTTCCATGTCTATGTATCAGCTGCACTAACGGAATATTATTGTAGTAAGGTCAGTGGTTTTCTGATATTCCATCAGTTACTCTTTTACTCTTTTACTTGTTTCAGTCTTTTGACTGCGGCCATGCTGGAGCACTGCCTTTAGTCGAGCAAATCGACCCCAGGACTTATTCTTTGGAAGCCTAGTACTTATTCTATCGGTCTCTTTTGCCGAACCGCTAAGTTACGGGGACATAAACACACCAGCATCAGTTGTCAAGCGATGTTGGGGGGGACAAACACAGACATACAAACACACACACACATACATATATATATATACATATATACGACAGGCTTCTTTCAGTTTCCGTCTACCAAATCCACTCACAAGGCTTTGGTCGGCCCGAGGCTATAGTAGAAGACACTTGCCCAAGATGCCACGCAGTGGGACTGAACCCGGGACCATGTGGTTGGTAAGCAAACTACTTACCACACAGCCACTCCTGCGCCTATGTTCAGAATATTTTTAAAATTATTTCTAAACAACAATAAACTAGGACTTCCATCTGTTCCTGCATTTCACTGAGTATCTCCAGATGTTCTATTGCTTCCTATACTTAATTCACTAACCAAGTTTGAACTCAGAATCTTGAAAGGGAAAAATGTGTTTGTGTGTGTATTAGTGTACGAATCAGTCACTGAAAAATAATTTGGGGATCATCTTATTGAAAAGTAACAATTGCAAAACTATTTATGATGCGGTTAACATCTTGAAATTGCAAAATATTATTATTGAAGGAACTGAATTCCTTCAGCCAAGACCTCAAGACAATATGGGGAGGTGCCCCAGCTTAGCCACCATAAAATAATAGAAATCAAATGTTGTTTCAACTAAATTTCAATTCTACATTTATATACATTCTGGAATATATTTGTTAATTACTTCCATAGCTTTCTCTGACGATTAAGGACAGTTTAATAGCATTACCATGCTCTCATAAATTGTTGGAACCAATGTATTTGGGCACAGATAGAGACCCCACTTTCAATCCTTTCACTGTTGACCTAGAGGAACATCCAGAGTATGACAGCTGGCGGCGGAGGGAGCACTACACCAACGCTCAGCTGTTACTCATTACAGTTCACTAGACTGGAGCAATGTAAAATGAACACATGCACTGCCTTGTCCAGGCATTAAACCAATTAGGTTGTGCACCTTCACTGTTAGATTATGAAAAGCCTCAATAAAAATATTTAACTTTTATCCAGCTATGATGGATTTAATTAATTATTTAAAACATTTTCTTCTTAACTGGTTTCAGTCGCTGGACCACCTTCCACGGTTTTTAGTCCTTTATTGCATTGGCCCCAATTCTAATCCTGAAGCATATTTTATCAGACAGTTGGCTATGTCTGTTGAGTTACGTCTCTTATAGGAAGTTACATTCCTTTTGGGGAGTCATATCCTTTCTGTGATAAGGTTATACTTCTGTATACATGTATCAATGCGTACAGGTGTGTGCGTGTGCCCTCACCCTCTTTTTCCACAATATTTTTTTCCTTTTTCTATTTACTTTGCTTCAGTCATTGGACTGCGGCCATACTGGGGCACCACCTTGAAGTATTTAGTTGAACAAATCAATCCCAGTAATTATATTTCAAAGCTTGGTACTTATACTGTTGGTCTCTTTAAGCTGACTCAATAAGTTATGGAGATGTAAACACACCAACACCAGTAGTAGGGGACAAATAGAAAGACGGCTGTGTGGTAAGAAGTATGCTTCCCAACCACATGGTTCCAGGTTCAGTCCCACTGCATGACACCTTGGGCAAGTGTCTTCTGATATAATCCTCGGGCTGACCAAAGCCTTGTGAGTGGATGTGATAAATGGAAACTGAAAGAAGCCCGTCGAATATATGTGTGTGTGTGTCTGTGTTCCCCCTTCCCATTGTTTGACAACTGATGTTGGTGTGTTTACGTTCCTGTAACTTAGCAGTTCGGCAAAAAAAGACCAATAGAATAAGTTCTAGGCTTACAAAGAATAAATCTTGGGATTGATTTGTTCAACTATAACTCCTTTAGGTGGTGCTCCAGCATGGCCATAATCAGATGACTGAAACAAGTAAAAGAATAAAAGATGTACATACATTTATGTATGACAGGCTTCTTTCAGTTTCCTTCTACCAAATCTACTCATAAGGCTTTGGTCAGCCCCAGGGCTAGCATAGAAGACAGTTGCTTCCTAACCATGTGGTTGTGAAGCAAACTACTTACCACACAACCACGTCTGCATTTCCTGTTTCTGTCTATGAACATTCATTCCAAAATCATAGGTGTATCTGACACTGTGGTAGACTTGCCTAAAGTGGAACTTAGTGAGATGGAACCCAGATCTCTATAGTTGCAAATTGAATTTTTTATCAAACTGTGTCTTGTAATAAAGTGAATTTATCAGTCTCTATCAAATGGCTAAGTCTGGGTTAGTAGAAAAGGGGTGCAGTATATCTAGAATAATGCTATTTTTGTTTGATTCATCGATTTATCACACATATGCACATAAATACATGCACACACACACACACACACGAGAACAGACCCAAACACATACACATAGACACAAATACATGCACATACATACCCCCGCACACACACTCTCTCTCTCACACACACATACACACACACGCACACACAACAAGCTTCTGTACAGCCTCTGTCTCCTGAATTCTATTCACAAGTTATATTACTTAGTTTGTTGTCAATTTTAATTTTTAATCTTTATGAAACATGTTTGTTACAGTTCTATGTAATTTGTAAGATAATATTTATTTATAGGAGAAAACTGTGGCTCTGAGAATATTTGAACTAGGTCTGAAGAAATATGGAGAAATTCCAGATTATGTTCTTGGCTATGTTGATTTTATGTCACATTTAAACGGTAAATACTTTCATTGTAGCACATTGCAATTCACATTTTCATTGTCTCTCATTGTATTTCAAAAATATCTCTTACATTGTATACACATACACACACACACATACTGTATTTGCTGACATATAAAACACATGGTAGCATTAGAGGGAAACCCTATTTTACAAGTATATTTTGTAGAGAAAAAAAAAACAAATTTGGTATGTTTCATTTTACAGCTACTGAAAGATATTTTAAAACAGTTTTATTGTGTAACAAAGTTTAGAATTGAAACCTTACAGTTTTAGTAACTAGGTTCAGACTACACTTAGATTAGGTAATGTGCCCTGAATACCAACCAATCTGCTTGCAATTAACCAAAGCCACAGTAGAAGAAAATGTATGATTACTGTGACAGTACACTGGAATGATGCATGAAACCTTAAGTTTATCTTTAATAAACTACATTATACAAGTACTGTATTTCAACAGTATCTTCTTTCAGTTCAACTGAATAGTTGTTTATATTTTGGTCAAGAGAATTTCTATACAAGATGTAAAACTCGTGTTTCTGGCTGTGATGCTTTGTGTTACTGCAATCAGCCGCCAGAAAGGTGCACCACTGCCATGGTTTTGTTTCCATTCCCTCATTGCAAAATGGCTGATAAGCAGAGGAAAATTTACCAATTCTTTCATCTTTTTAGGAGAAATTTCATTTAGATAATTAAAAAATATTTCTTGAAGGTAACAGTCATTAAAGAATATAAGACACATGTGTGGGTTATGTATGCCCAGGGAAGGAGGTATAAATAGGATGATGTGACCTTTCCACATAACTGCCAAAATACTGTAAGCAATTTTTCATAAGTTTGTGCTGACAGGCTGTGATATTTTGGCTGGTTTTCAATATTTAATTATTAGTAATAATTAGTGCCTAGTGGACTTATGTTTATACAGTTCCCTATCCTACAACATCTGTAATATGGCCACATTAGATGCAGGGCAATTTTTTTTATACATTTAAGAATGAAAAATATATCCAAGCAAATATGTTATACACACACATACAAACACATATAGTGGAAGTACAACAGATTACCATATGAGGTTGTGGCTCTGGATAATAAACATATTAAACTTCTACTGCTGCATTCCATCTGAAACTCTGATCCATGATCAATCTAATTAATTATAATTTTTAGTTTAATATTTGTAATTATTCATTGATCTGATAATCATACAGAATTTGTACTTACTCTTTTTCTACATACCAAACAAGGCCATTTTCTTGCAGGATCCTGTCTTCTTTCCTCTTTTAATCTTTGCTAAATTTATTTTGAAGCCCCTCAGTTCCAGGTTTTGTTCTCTATATCTGGAATTTCTTTTCTAATATATATATATATATATATATATATATATATATATATATATATCTGTGTGTGTCTGTGTATGTGTACATATATACATATGTATATGGTTATATATATGTGTGTGTGTGTGTGTGTGTTTAATATAATGTTTGCCTCATTTCCAGAGGTTTTTGTAATTTCTATTTTTTTTTTATTTACAGAGGATAACAATACTCGAGTGCTGTATGAAAGAGTTTTGTCTTCCGGTCAGATCCCTCCAGAAAGATCTAGGTAATAGTTTCTGTCTTCTCTCTCCCTCTCTCACTTTATACACTTTGAAATCAGGAGTGTGTGATATAGAACTAAATATATTAAAGTTTACATTTTTAGTGAACATAAGGGGATTGGTTTCAGTTGAATTATGTTCCTGTCTTTCTCAGCATGGCTAACTGGAATGCCAATTGTTACACAGGGAAGTGTTGTTATTTGATTCTAATATTATATTAATAAATTTAAGTTACCATAATTAATTTTGGTGAGATGGTAGAATCGTTAGCACACTGGGCAAAATGTTTAGCGGCATTTTGTCCATCTTTATGTTCTGAGTTCAGATTCTGCTGAGGTTGACTGTGCCTTGCCTCCTTTCGGGGTTGATAAGATAAGTACCGGATGAACACTAGGGTTGAGGTAATCAACTTAAAACTCTCTCCGAAATTGCTGGCCTTGTGCCAGAATTTGAATGCAGTGCTGTGAGAACTCATTATGGTAGTAAAGAATTAACTTGACTATTGTGTTTCATGCATATACCACCCCTGAGTAATTTCTCTCTGTAATTTATTCCCTAAGGCCCACCTCCCCATCATCATCATTGATAGCTTCATCATTTTATGTTTATTTTTCTATGCAGACATGGGTTGGCAAGGTTTTACTGCTCATCACAGTTCACAGTATAGATAAATGGCCAACTTTGTTGCTGTTTTACCATGTGGACTTGGTGTATATTATAGCATTATCATTGCAGCTGGGTTAAACAGCTCCTCCTACTCTCTATCAGTTCTTATTCAGAGTTACTATTGTCTTAGACAATTTACTTGTGTGTAGTGACCATGTTTCATGTATGTTTTTTTTAATTTTAATTTTTTTTTTTTAAACTTTGGAATAAAAGAAGACAAATTTCTTCTCACATTTGAAACTCACAACTGAAACTAAAAGCTATAAGATATTTGGTCTGATGTTCTCTAACTCAACTCTCTGCCCTGGGGGTAGTGTAATGTATTTCAAGCATTTATTTATATATTTTTATTATTTTTTTCTTTTATCAACAGTGAAATCTGGAGTCGATTTCTTTCTTTTGAGTCTGAAGTTGGAGATTTATCAAGTATTTTAAAAGTAGAAAAGAGAAGAGCCGCAGCTACAAATCAGGTATTTATCAGTGTCAAGTTGTAAACTTCTTTCTTTCATCAAAAATTCTTGTATTTGTGATTCTTGTGAACCTTCTTTCTTCTATAAGTATTATTTTGATCAAACCATACAATTCATTTGATGTTTCACAGCAGAATAGCTGTTGTAGAAGAGACTTGTTAAGTGTGTGTGTGTCTGTTTTGGGAATGTTTCAATAGAAACACTGTTGACGCTGTGTTAATGTGGTTATGATTTCAGCTGCAAGAATTTGAAGGGAAAGAAACGGCCTTGTTGATTGATCGCTATAAATACATGGATCTCTACCCTTGTTCACAGATGGAGTTGAAGGCTTTGGGGTACAGAGTAAGTGTCAATTTTTAAACTTTTGTCACTCATCATCATCTTCATTATCATCACATCACCGCCACCATCGCTATTACCACCACCACTTAATGAAAACCACACAAACCAATATCACCACCACCACCACCATTATCACTATGCACCACTATCATCAGCATTGACCTCACCCCAGTTTCTGCTCACTTTCTTATGTGTAGACAGATTATTTCTGATCCACCAGCTCACCTCAAATGTGCTCATATAGCATTAAAAGTGAAGGAAGTTGTGTAGAAGACCTTAACAGATTCTCTCCAATCAATGTGGTCAATGTTCACAGCATGTGAGCTCCATTAATTTATGTCTGCTTTAATCCCAGCTAGATGTCAGTAACCTCTTGAAATACTGTACTTGAAGAAGAAGAAACAGATATAGGATTTATATGCCATATAATTCTATCCATAGGACTGAGACACAATGTATTAGAAGGGCCCCATTGGTTAACCTTTGTCACTGTAATCAAAGGGAAAATGTGGAGGTATGTCAAAAGATGGTGTTATCCCCGGATTAGAAACATGATAATAGTTTTAATAGTGAACTCCCCTAAAAGAGTCATGCAGTTTCTTTGGTCTAGTGTTACCTACAACATACAATTCACTGCCAACTAAATCTAATTCCTTTTATTTTCTTTCAATCTGTTTTTCCATTCCTGTGGATAACATACTGACATTTTTTCCTGTTATGAACTTTATATATAGGATAATGTTGAGGAGGGGAAGGAGGAGTATTAGTAGAGTACATTGTGTTGATAATGTAGAAGAAGAGGTGTATAAGTGGAGTACATAAGTGTTGATAATGTAGAAGAGGAGGAGTATTTGTGGAGTACATAATATTGATAGTGTGGAAAAGGAGTACTAGCTTTAATAAAAAAGGAGTATCATTGAAGTAAATGATGAGGAATAAAAAGGACAACTGTGAATTATGCAAATTTGTAGAAACCAAATATTGGTTTCAAATTTTGGCACAAGGCCAGCAATGTTAAGAGAGAAGTAAGTCACTTACAGTGACCCCAGTATTCATCTAGTGCTTATTTTATTGACCTTGAAAGGATGAAAGTCAAAGTTAGCCTCAACAGGATTTGAACTCAGGACATGATGATGGATGAAATGCTGCTAAGCATTTTACCTGGTGTGTTAACGATTATACTAGCTCATCATTTTTTAGAAGCCAAATATTAATATCTGTAAGTTATGTAACTCAGATTAACTGGTTATTTTTATTATTTTATTCAATGAAGAAATATACTCCATAGAGACTCTGGAATTAAGTTCATTTTTTAGATACAAACCCTCATTTCTTTTGAAGAATTAGAAACCCTGATGCCTCTGTTAATTAATTGTATATTATTAATTATATGCTAACATCTTCCTTTCTTCCATTCATCAAGCATTTACACATCAATAATTGATTTTGTAATTAATTTTGATATTTAGATATGGAGAGAAATTTCTGTGTCAGCCCTTTTCTCTTCTTTTCAGGCATTTTTGCCAGTGTGTGTGTGTGTGTGTGTGTCTAAAACCAAGGTACCACATAAAAAGCACTTGTGATGGTGTTACATAAAAAGTCCCTAGTGCACTGTGTAAAGTTGTTGGTATTAGGAAGGGCATCGAACCATAGAAACCAAGTCAAAACAGACTGTGGAACTTGGTGCAGCCCCAAGTCTTGCTAGTTCCTGTCAATCTGTCCAACCCATGCCAGCATGGAAAACGAATGTTAAATGATGATGATGATGATGATATATATATATCATCATCATCATTATTATGTGTATACCTATTTGTTTTGTAGAACTTTTCTTCAATGCACGTAGCTCAAATGCCTTCAACTGGTGAATGTATTCCTCGGAATTGGAATGATGAAGAAGATAACAGAAAGAGACCAGAATATCCCAAACCTGACCTTGAACAAATGCTGCCTTATAAACCTCGACTTTTACCTCGTAAGTTGATTAGGGAAATTGCAATTCCTTCTTTGAAAATTGTCTTTTTTTCCCCCTTTTTCCTTGCATGATTCTTCATTGAAATCCACAAAATTGTTTTGTTTCAATGAATGTCTCTTGGTTGTTGCTGTTCAACTCCAAGTCACTTCTCAATTGAGTACATATAAAGATCTATTCCAGAACTTGTGCATTTTTCTTTTTTGTTTTCATACATAAGTGTATCTATGACTATATTATCAAATGTGTTCTTATTTATGTGATGTGAGAAAATGGTTGCTATTTTTTAAGCTAGTTAAACGGCTATATGGAAATTTTTCATTTATTTTTATTATTGTTATTGTATTGCCAAGTGAACTCAAATTGATGAGATCTATCACCGAGGCACAGAGAGAGGGTGTAGTGAAATGATAGACTACTGAATACATTGTTGGTCTTAAGTTCAAATTTTGACCTAACTTTGGGCAGGGGATCTAATTTAGCTTAGGCTTCTTGGCCGTACAACAGCAACAATAGTTTCCACTTCTATTAACCCTTTAGCATTTAAACTGGCCATAACTGGCCCAAATATTCTACTTGTTTTATGTTCAAACTGGCCAGATTCGGCCTCTTACACTTACCCTACAATGTTATTCTAAAATTAAGCAGTCACATCATCAAAATCTTGAAGCTTTGAAATAATGCTTGATCAATTCAATATAATATGAATGAATAAGCATGAAAATGTTAAAGGGTTAGACTGTGGTTTAATTATTGGCTGTAGGAACAGCATCTAATTACTCCAGTGAACTTATAAATCACTGTAATGAACCTACATACTATTTTGCTAACTGTGTCAGATGGTTGTTGACAGATTTCTGTCAAAAAAATTAAGAAAAAAATATATATGAAACCAAAAAGCAACAATAAAATTTTGCTGCTTTATGTTGACATTTAAAATGTTCTCTTTGTTCTTCAGCTTCAGGTGCTCATCCCATGCCAGGTGGAGTTTTCCCTCCACCACCAGCTGCTGCACACCTCCTTACCTTGTTACCACCACCAAATTGTTTCCATGTAAGTTGTTGATGTTATTGTTCTTGTGATGTTCTTAATGATGTATTCACTGAAGCACTAACCCTCACACTCAATAGCCATCAACTTTTACACCACTTGCAATAGAAAACAACTAAGATTATTGTCAATGAAGGCCAACTAAGATTACTCTGATGACGACGATGACGGCAGTGATGCTGCTGCTGCTGTCATTATCATTATCCCCTTATTCATCACCCTTATAGCAAATGAAAAAATTATTACTATTATTTTAATGAATGCTTTCATTACACTTACCATTTTGTGTACTTTAGGTAGTTTGGTATGTGCAATGTTTTGTTTTTACCATACCAAAGATAGACTATGTGTTTTACACACACACAGTGTCTAGCAGTGGTGTTATATAAGTAATGGGGTATTGTATGTAATATACGTATATACGTATAAATGCATACTTGCATGTATATATATATATATATATATATATATATATATATATATATATATATATATATATGATTTTATATATATATATATACAACGATATATATATAATTTAAAATTTAAAAATAGGATAAAATCTTTATAAGAATTTATCAAGTAGTCAGCATGAAAAATCTCATGAGGGAAAAATTTCTTAATTATTCCTTTTAAATATATTCATTTATATTAAGGGCATTACTATACATAAATGCCTCACGGTATGAGGGACTCTTAAAGCCAAAACTACCATACTAAATACAGTGTACCGAATGTGAGGGAAATGCAACTCTCGAATGGAGCTCCTTAAAAACAAATTCAGCTGCAGATCATATGATTTCATAATTAGTGCACAGAATGCACTTTTTAATCGTCAGTGCAGGCATAATCAAGACACATAAAAATGAACAAAAAATCAACATACCAGACAAACACCAAATGTATCCAGCATAGTACATAGAGTTGTTCACTTGTTTATATCTATGTGGGAGGCAGGCTCTTACATGTCTGAAACTGTAAGGTGTAACTCAGACACTCAGCTATGAGTCCACCACATCTTATAGTGGAAACAACTGTAAGCTAATGAAGTTCATAAAATGATTGTTTATTCCTTTGTCACCTCTTTTCTTATTACCACACTGCACTTGACTAACACTTTGTTCAGAGACGTATGTATATTGAGTTCTACACCAGGTTATTAGTATTGCAATGCCTAAGCAAAATATTAAAACACAATATATATATATATATATTTTATATATAAACATATAAATGTTTATATTTTTCAGGGTCCCTTTGTTATGATAGATCAGTTTATCAAACACATTACAAATGTCACTTTACCTGACGGTAAGTTCCATTATAATTCTTCATTTTTATACTTATTTATCTTTTTTGCTTTATTTGTTTCTTATTAAATTATTTCTTTCTTTTCAACATTTCTACATTTTATTCTGTTGCATGGTTAGACCGTAATTATTGTATTTCATTAATTATTGAGTAATTAGCAAGATTCAGCTCCCATCCAATTTCTTGGTTGAGTAGTTTAAAATATTTTGTTTTTATAAGTAAGCCTGAGAAGGTAATATGATGACAATGCCCTAGCATGGCTACAGTCCACTCAAAGAATAAATCAGTGGTTGATCGGTGGAATTTATCACCTTTGACATTTAGTTCCATTAGACAATGTTTTCTTAACCCTCCTGTGCCCCTCTTTAATATGGTATAGTTCTGCAGTTCCAGGTTAGCGGTGAGTTGACCAAGTCTATGAGACACAGGAAATTGACCATAAAACCAGATGCTGCTCATAGATATGTGATGTCTCTCTCTGGTTGTGAGATAGCATCTGGTGTGACAGGATGGACGTGTTGTAACTCTCTCCCCACTACCCACTCTATTTCTGTGGTAGTTTTTTTTTTGTTGTTTAGCCTTTGGTCAGTTCTGACTGAGCAGATCTATGACCAAAAGCATTTCAGACATAAATCTCAGGCAGAGTCAGTGAGACAAAATATGTAACACAGCTAGACATTTGAATTTTTTTTTTGTTACTTGTTAGGTCCTGAAGAAGGGACAGTGCCTATGGTCTTTGCAGACCCTCCTAGACAGTGAGATTGATGGCATTAATGCTTCACTTGAACTTGTTTTAGTCAACACTTGAGGGGAAGACTTGAACAGGGAGAGGTTTCCTGAATGAATAGCTGGATGTAGTGATGAGTACAGTACTTAGAGGTGGCAGACACAACAAAGGGGATAAATTACAGGTACACAACAAAGGGAATAAATTACAGGTACACAACAAAGGTGAATTATAGTCCATCACACAGGCTTCTACACAGTTTCCATCCACTCAGTTTCACTCACGAAACTTTTGTCAACTTGAGGCTGCTACCATGCACTGGGACTGAACCATAGATCTAGTGATTGTAAAACAGGCTTCTTAACCACTCAGTCATGCCTGTTGTTTATTTTTGCTTTATGTTTTAGTATTTTTTTTTATGTCTTTTACTTTTTATTTGTTTCGGTCATTAGACTGTGGCCATTCTGGGGCACTGCCCTGAATTTTTAGTCGAAAAAATTGACCCCCCCCCCCCACTTCTTGTTTTTCTTACTTAAAAGCATAGTACATATTTTATCAGTCCCTTTTGCTGGAGCTGCTAAGGTACGGAGACATAAACAGATCAACACAGTTGTCAAGGAGAGATGAGACAGACACATACACATACACACACATATACGATGGGCTTCTTTCAGTTTTCATCTGCCAAATCCACTCACAAGGCTTTGGTCGGCCTGAGGCTATAGTAGAAGACGCTTGCCCAAGGTGCCACACACTGGGTTGAACCTGGAAGCATGTGGTTGGGAAGTAAGCTTCTTACCACACAGCCATGCCTGCACCTAATGTTTATTTTATTTTTATCATCATCATCATCATCATCATCACCATCATCATCATCATCATCATCACCATCATATGTCTGTTGTCCATGCTGGCCTGGGTTGGATGGTTTTACCAGACCTGGTAAGCTGGAAGGCTGCACCAGACTCCAGTCTGATTTGGCATGGTTTTGCATGGCTGGATGCCCTTCCTAATGCCAACCACTCCGAGAATGTAATGGGTGCTTTTATGTACCACTGGCATGGATGGCATTTGCGTGACACCAGTGTCTGCCATAACTGCGATTTTACTTGACTTGATAGGTCTTCTTCTCAAGCATGACATAATGTCAAAGGTCTTGGTCATTTGTCATTGCCTCCTTGAGGCCCAACACTTGAAAGGAGCTTTTCATGTGCCACTGGTTTTGGCTACTTTACTTCCTTTCCTTTTTATTTTTATATTTAAAAAATTTTTTTTTATGTTTATCTTTGCAGAACCTGTTGTTATAGAAAATGGAATGGAATCTTCCAAGATTGACCCTGGAACCTTAATATCAATAGAGATTGCTACAGGTGTGAGGAAACGCAAAGCAGAAATAACCACAGAGGTTGGGGAAGAAAGTGATGAAGAAAATTCTGAGATGTTGGAACCCCCACTTCATGACATTTATCGCAGTCGACAGCAGAAACGAGTTAAATGAGAACCTCCCTCCTGCTAGCCATCACTTCATCTCTTGTAAACTTTATTGGCAACTTGCTAAATTCTATCTCATTATTGCTGGCAACTCACATGCTCACTTCACCCTCATTAACAACTCACGTCATTTCCAGCTTAGCCTTTTCTAAACATTTCCTAAAACTCCATCTAATTTACACATATATGCATGTGTGGTGTGTGTAATATATATATGTATATACACATATATGTATGTATGTATAATTTGTAGCCAACATTTTGTCAACATTTAATGTCATTTTCGATCCATTTCTGTCTTATCATCTCTGTTGACCCCACTTTTTTTTTTGGTTCTCCTCAAATTAATCTGGGATTAGTTTTGTTCAGCTTCATCTCCATCTTGTTTTTGATGCACATTGTTCGCCTCAATCACTGTTTCTCATCCTCATTGACAACTGTCACTCTTGTCTAATTTACAAACACACCAGGTCATCTAACACTGTCGTTGTCATCATCATCATCATCATCATCATCATCATCATCATTTGATATTTTGGCCAGCCACATCAAACCTTACTGGTTTATTTTTTTTATATTACTGTAAAGAAAATAAAAAAAAAACAACAAACAAAACACAAATTCAATATCTCCATTGTGGTCAAACCTGCTTCCTCTGGGATCTTAGTAGTTTTTTTTTCAACACATACATACATACACACATGTGTATGTGTGTACGTGTACCTGTGTGTGTGTGTGTATGTATGTATGTATGTATTATTGTCACTTGAAAAGAGGATGCTAGAACTGAATTTTTTGTGAAGTTAAACATACTACCTCTTTAGGATGACTGAATTTGACCACTGCTGCTGTGTGTCTGTGTGTATGTGCGTGTGTGTGCATGTATGAAATAAACATGGGCTACTGTGATCAGTGACCTTGGATGGATTGTTTCATTGTTGATGTTGTTGCACATTAGACACCAATAAAAAAAATAAAAACCTCCATACCTTTTCCTTATTTGTCTACCCCCACTTCTCAAATCTCCACCTCACCCCAAAAACAATTACAAAGAAATTTTTTTTCTGCTTGCTAGCATTTAAACAGTACGATCTTCCAAAGATCATTATTGAGTGCATGGGTGGGGGGAGGGATAAAAAGTGATGGATTGGTCACTGAACTGGAATTAGAATGTCTTGCATTATTTTAGTTTTGTCCCTTCTTAGATTCTGCTGGAGGAAGACAAGGGAATCAGTTTTCCTTTCACTCACCCCTTCTATGGCTTGATACAATACCAGTTATGTATTCGGATTTATTGAGTTGTGGTGTGTGTGTGTGTGTACATACATATATATGTGTGTGTGTGTATATATATATGCCTCTACATAGATATATCCTCTAGGTACAATAATTGACTTTGTGCCTCCTCAGATGTATTCCTTATTAAATATTCAGTTCACTTTTCTTAAACTCACCCCCTCCTCTCTATTTCTTTTAAGCCAACACTACTGACATTATTAAAGTTTATTGTTTATATTTTTTTATATTTCATCTGTATTAATTCTTCCTTTTTGATGTGTAAATCAAGACATTATCTATAAGAGGTTTGTGATATAGTTGACAGAGACAGTGAAACAATGGAACAAATATATCTGACAGTATTTCTGTGTCCTCCACTTTCGCTGAGAAATCTTTTGGGCTCAACTTTGCTTGTCATCACAGATTTGCAGTGGAATTTGCTCCACATCAGTCAACTCTACCCACAGTATTTTACAAATTTTTGGTATCCTCTGCCAAGCTTCTATGGTAACATCCTTAAAGGAAACAACAATAGATTTTTTTTCAATTTCTGCATCTTCCCAACTCAGTTAGTCGTTAATTTTATTCATCTCACTTGAAGAAATCTCTGAGAAATTTTAATGAAATAGAAAGATTGATTCTTCCCCTTTCCCTACCACCATTAATTAATATATTAATTAATAACAACTCCGTTACCTTAAATTAAATGTAAAATCCTCCCATCTACCTGTCCACTTGGCACTAAATTGATTTTCTCCTTTTTCTTTTGTATAAGGAAATTGTTTCAACAAAATGAATTTATTTTGTTTTCTTTTTACTTTAAATAGTTCCAAATTGGAATCATATCTCTTTTTTTACTAATGCTCTTAGAAACCTCATGAGCATCACAACATCCCAGAATTGCTACAACATTGTAAAAATGACCTTGTGATATTTCTTTCAGTTCTTTACATTCTGGATTCATTTCCAGCTTACGTCAACTTTGCCTTTCAAAACCTTTCAAGGTTGATAAAATAAAGTACCAGTCAAATACTGGGGATGGGTGGGAGGGTGGATCGATGGCATTGACTTACTCCCTTTCCCTCAATATACTGGTCTTGTACCTTAATTAGAAACCATTATTATTATTATTATTAAGTGCTATGTTGGCAGAACTGTTAGAGTATATGGGGAAAAAATGCCTTGCAAATATTTCTTCTAATTCGTTATATTCTAAGTTCAAATCCTGCCAAGGTCAACTTTGCCTTTCATCCTTTCAGGATTGACAAAGTAAAGTACCAGTCATAAAGTACTAAGGTTGATAGTATCAACGAAATCCCCTTCCCTCAAAATCACTGGCCTTGTGCCTGAATCTGAAATTGTTATTATTATTATTATTATTATTATTTAATGGCATTCTGTTTGGTGCTCTAATGGCTGCCAATTTGCGGTCTTTTACTACTACTACTTACAATGCTTCAGTCTATTATGAACAAAAGTCTGCTAGTCACACCCTCCATAGGGAGAAAGAATAAAATATTTAGTTGATGTTGAGGTGGGGATGACCATCAGTCTCATGTGTTAAGTTTATGACCTGTGACCTTTGTGACCCTTTTAGAAATAAGTGTTCTTGTTTGTAATAATTTCTTATTAAATTCTATATTTTTTTAAGGGGCAGGGAGGTGTTTTTCATAAGCTTTAAATGAGATCTCCCCCACCCCAATTAACTGTGGTTAGCTCCATTATTTTAATGTCTGTTATACTTATTTAAAATCCAAACAGAGCAATATTTCTTTATTTTAACAAGTTCATTGTCTGGCTGACCTATCCACTTGTTCTTTTTTTTTACATTTTATAAATTGTCCATATGTAAATATTCATGGTTTCATTGTAATTTTGAAGGGAAAAAAATCAACAGATTATAAAAAAAGTTCTGCTGGTTTAACATTCTGATGGAATAAAAGAATAAAACATTAAAAAAAAATGGATGATATTTGGTAGTTGTGTTTTTGTTTTGTGTTACATTATTTAACCCCTTAGTATTTAAAGAGGCCACATTTGGCCCAAATGTCCTGTTTTACATTCAAAAAGGCAAGAGCCAGCCTCCCACACATCCTACAATGTTATTCAAGAAATACATAATCACATTATCAAAGTCTCAAATTTATGATATAATGCATGATTTATTCAAAACTATGCAAATAAATAAACATTACATTTGACAAAGTAATTTGAATGCTAAGGGGTTAAAAATCATATTTTTATGATTTCAGAACTATTTATGACTGGTATACTTTGCATAATTAAAAATCAAAAGGATTTAAAGGGAAATAACCCTTTGTCAACTGATCAGGCAGGTGTGGTTAGACACAACAAATGAAGTCTAATAGACTGAAACATGTTCATAGTTGTTCCCCTTGCCTGTGTCCTGCACTTGTAAACTTACTTGTAGTGATATATTTTTGATTTTCAGAATGTATAACTCATTGTCTTTCAGAGTTATTAACAATTGCTGCTAGGTCTTTATCCTGTTTCTCCAATTGGAAATTTAACTTAAAAATTCATTGCATACAACATTTGGTACATTACTTATACAAGTTGATGTCCATGGCCCATTTGAGTTGCTTCCCTCAGCTAATTTTATATTTTTCATATTCAATATTCTTGTTATCTTGGCCTCATTGAATCTCTTCATTGTTGACAGGTCACCTGGATCAGTATTGGCTTTGGGCTAAACAATCACAGCATTTCTTTTTCTTTCTTCCATTGGTAAGGTCATTACCACCCCCACTTTGTTGCCTCTGCTTCTGATATTTATAGATTGTTTAGTGGTGCTATGTAAATGAACCAATGTATACATTCATGTGTATATGTGTACTCATGTGTATGCATGTATAAAATAGGTGCAGATGTGGCTGTGAAGCTTGCTTCCTGACATGATTTTGGGTTCAACCCCACCTGAAGGGCCAATTGAAGCCTTATGAGTGGATTTGGTAGATAAACTGTCATATATATATATCGAGTAAGGACTCCCTTTGGTCATGGATGACCATGGGATTGCACCTAGAAAGTTCCCCTCCAAGACACAAGTCTGGGCAAGGTTGTTTATGGAAGACCAGCAGTTGGCTATGCATACCAGTTTCCTCACTCTGTGTCACCAATGTTATCCAAAGGCAAAGGTTGATACTGCTTGGCACCAGTGACATTGCAACTCATTTTTACACCTGAGTGAACTGGAGCAACATGCTCCAGTTCTTGCTCAAGAATACAACACAGCCTGGTCTGAGAATCAAACCCACTACCTCATGATTGTGAGCCCAATGCTCTAATCACTGATTGGATTTACTGGATTTCAACTGCATAGAACTCTACGTATTGTTTTACTATGTGGTATGTAACTGGGTCCACTAAAAGACCCTATTTTTGATTACCACTAGATTATATAAATCCAAATATTGTACATTAAAATTATATATACTATCAGAAAGATTGCCCTCTGGACGGTTTTCTGCTAACCCTTTGATAATATTTTCACATTTGATTCCCAATTCTAATAATTTTTATATTTTTCATCTAATTATTTTTTGTATAATAGAGCTCACTTACTTAGTATTACTTTCATTATGTTATCACAGTCATAATATCTGTTTTTAAACATCATGGTAGTCCAACAACAGAGGGAGAAGCCGTTTGTAAAATTTTACCTTCCCCTCAAAGCAATATAGAAGTTTCAATTCAGCAGCCCTTCTGTAAGCTTTGCAGTGTGTGTGTGAAAGAGAGTTGGGGAGAGAATATTGCAAACAATGAAATGGAAAACTCATGTGAATAAAAGGGCATTACTACAGATGTATATGCCCCCAACTTTGTTGCCTTGTGACATCCAGAGAATTGGATACTTTTTAATAAAGATGCCCCCACCTCTACAAATACCACTTAGATATTGTGGCTTCAGAGTATATAGGGATTTATGAGAAAGAATTTTTCTGAGGGGCTGGAGAGGAGTTTTGGAAAATTCACACAATCTTTTTTCCCTCATAACTTTCAGGAAGAAGGGTATCTTTTAATGAAAATTTATACAAATCCCTTTCAAATGACACAGATTACAGTTATAAAGAAATTTGTGGGGAAAATTTTTTCAGGGATTTTCATAATTTTTTTAAAACCATCACTTTCGAAATGATGGGGTAGGGGTGGGGGCATCTTTATATGAAAAAAGTTTTGTAAACTCTTTTTTACACCCCTCCCTCATTGTCCCACTCTTGACCTGTTTTGGCCAATATTTTTTTGCACTTTAAAACCATGGGAAGAGCATTTTCAGTCAAAAATTGTTAATATTTTCAGCGGTAAAGGTGATTTAAGGGAAATTTGGCTGTTGTTTCTAGCATATCCAAAGACAACCCTCCTCGTTTTTTTTTATCACTCTTGCATGTATTGATGTTTTTCAAGATTTTTCCCCATATAAATGGCAAAGGAACAGGAAATTTATGTAATGAACTTCATTAGCTTACAGCTGTTTCTGCTATAAAGCTGATGAAGTTCCATTACGTAATTTCTTGTTCCCTTGTCATTTATACCATCTCTTGTGTGTGTGAGTCTTATTTTGACATTGTCTGACAGTTGCAAATGAGTGTCATCATCATGCAAGCAGTTTCATTCATTTGCAATATTTTGTGAAAAAACATTTAGCCATGGGGAAATATTACCTTGCATGGAAACAGGTGAGGATTGGCAACAGATCTGGCTGTAGATTTTATGGCCTCTGTAAACTCTAATTCATGCAAGCATGGAAAAGTGGACATAAATACAATGATGATATAATGAAAGTAAATTACATCAATGTTGATAAAACACATTTACAATTAATGTTCTAAGATTTGTTCCCCTTTAATTCTTGATGGACTTGTCCACAGAGCTATAAATTCAGAGTGCTAGGTTTAGGAACTACAGAAGGTTACCATAAGTTCTGTGGAAGAGGTTACTTTTTGTAAACTTTTAAGTAAAACCTTGCAAGAATTTGTAGTCTTTTCATATTCAATGATTCAGCAACGACGTTCCAGTCATGACCAGTTCATCTGTTTTTAAAACTACGTTTTCCACTGTGTTTTTAGAGTTTTTATGTGAGGGAAATTTGGTTACTTTTTCAACAAAATCGGATGGCCAGTTCCCAAATCCACGATGTTAGACCTACACATCACTAAAAATTTCATCTTCAGCTGGTATATCTTGATCACATTCATGGAAACTCACCCCTCTCTGTTTTCTACAAAAAGTGAGTTAACAAATCACTCAATTTTACAATGCTACCTCATGGTACATATATACAAGTGAGCTATTTAAGAATGAAATATCTTGGTCCTGGACAAATTGCAGTTCTACTGAGAAATAACAGTGAACTTTTGTTTTACAATCAATTATTAGATACTGAATATAAATTAGAAATCTTAACCCTTTAGCATTCAGAGTATTGTCAAAAGTAATACTTATTCATTCACATTTTGATGGGGTAACTTAATTTTTAGAATGATATTGTAGGGTTGGTGTGAGAGGCCAGATCTGGCCAGTTTGAACATAAAGCAAGTAGAATATTTTGGCTGGATACAGCCAGTTTAAATGCTAAAGAGTGAAAATAGCAATTTATCTTGAAAAATAATGCAGCTGGAATAAGAATTTCATGTCAAAGAAAGAATCAGAAACAACCAAAAAAGAATTTCAACAAAGAATAACAAATGAAAAAATATAGTCTTTAGATTTTTGTGATTTTGTTTCCAGAGATATTTATACAATGTGTCTGATATAAAAATATAGGAATGGAACAACAACAACAAAGAGAACAGGAATATTTCTGTACAGTTTCCTTCACATCTTGGCAGCTTTATAGGAATATTAAATAAACCCTGTGGAACTCAGAATATCAACAGTTGTCACTAAATATTCCAGGATATTTTAGTTGGTGCTCTCATGATTTGCTCAATCCACTGCCCTTAATAATAATTTCTTACATAGACACACAGTCTCAAATCTTGGGGGAAAGGCAGAAGTGACAATATTGATCCCCAGTATACGACAGGTAGTTTATCAACTCTGGAAGGATGAAAAGTTTGACTTCAGCAGGATTTGAACAAAGTGTCATGATTAAATAGCACAAGATATTCTGGTTGATGCTCTCCTGCTTCTGTCACTCCACCACCATCACTCTCCAATATAGTCATACGGCTACACATTTTAGACAGGAGTGACTAATTAAATCAATCCCTAGAAACTTATCCCTACCCACTTCCTACATATATAGGGATATAACAAATAACACAAAGTATTAACATAGGCATAAGGCCTAAAATGGTGGGGGACAGGGTGTTAGTTGATTATATTGAATCCAGTACATGACTAGTACTTTATTAACTTCAGAAGGAAGAAAAGCAAAATTAACCTTACTGAGATTTGAACTCAGAACATAAAAAGTGAGAATAAATAAGTCAAAAGTATTTTGTCAATCCACTGTTTTTAGAAATAAGAATAATACTTTCTACTACAGGCACAAGGCCAGAAAATTTTGAGGGGAGCAGGCTAATCAATTACATTCCAGTGCTCAACTGCTACTTATTTTATCATCCTGAAAGAATGATATGCAAAGGTGACCTTGGTGGCATTTGAACTCAGAACATGAAGACAGATGAAATACTGCTCAGGAATTTTCCCAGCATGTTAACAATTCTACCAGTTTGCAGCCTTAATAATAACAATAACGATTTCAAATTTTGGTACAAGGCCAGCAATTTTGCGGGAAGTGGGTAAGTCAATTACATCGACCTCAGTGCTCAAGTGGTAGTTATTTTATCAACCCTGAAAAGATGAAAGGCAAAGTTGACCCCGGTGGAATTTGAACTCAGAACATAAAGGCAGACAAAATATCACAAAGCATTTTGCATAGCATGCTAATGATTGTGCCAGCTCACTGCCTTAATAATAATAATGATGATGATGATGGTTTCTTAAGTGGCACAAGGCCAACAACTTGGAGGAGGGGAAGGGTTTAATACCATCAATCCCAGTTCTTAAGCCTGGCAGGTGAAAGGCAAAGTCGACCTCTGTGGGATTTGAACTCAGAATCAAAGATCCAGAATATGCATTACAAAGCATTTTGTCTGATGCTCTAATGATTCTGCCAATCTAATGCTTTTAGTAATAGTAGTGGTAATAGTTGTTTCTTACATTGACACTGAGGCAAATATATTTGAAGGAGAGGGACCAAGGGTCATATTGACCTCAGCTTCATCCCCCAGTATTTGTCTGGAATTTACTAACCTGTATGGGATTTGATGTCTTAAAGGAATGAAACTAAATACCAGAGAGCAATTTGTGTAGTGCTCTACCAATTTTGACCAGTCACTCTCTACTACTACTTCTACTATTACTACTAACAATAATAAACTGCCAAGAGGTTTACCATATATGGCATAGCATATACGACAAAGAAATAATAAAATAAAAAATAAAGTGACATTTTCTCCAAATCCCTGCATGTTTTTCAAATCAGTTCAATGTGGAGGGTGTGGCATCGTCTACTTTGGTACATCATGTGTCAATAAAGATCAGAATTATCACAAGGTCGGTGTATTCCGCCTGCCCGACAATTTAATCACTGAAGTCATCACTATCACTAGAATCATTGTCTTTGCTGGAATCCGCATCATCACCACTTCCACCAGGGGGAGCTGGAGCCTTTGGATCACTGAAATGACAAATAGAAGTATTTTAATTACTTTAATTAATTATTAAACAAAATGAAAATTTTTCACAAAATTATTTCAATTCTAAACAATGGCAAGTTTTTGTAATGCACTGATGTGTGTGAATGTATGAGCATACTTACTCTAGTAAGCTTGGATCCAGTCCTTCTTGTTGCATTTTAATCTTGACGGCAGGTTCTGGAACTCCCTAAATATGCAGAAATACCAACAGTTACTTCAAAATACTGTTTGTTTTTCTTTTTTTTTTAAATTTATTTCATTAACAGCAACTTTGAGGAACATTTCTGTATAAATAAAGAGCTTGGTCGGTCAAAATTTAGTTTGTGTCTTACAGACTAAAGTACAGTGTCTGGGGGTACGGTGGTCAGTGCAATGGTTGGGCTACAATGTATGGTGTGCAGTATCTTGTATTCAGAGGTTGGTGTCTGGGACGAAGAATACAAAGTTGGTAATGCACTGAATGGGAGAACACCTGTCTACCAATTTAGGCAAGGTGAAACAGATGCAGCGTGTATATGTATATACATATGTAGGCACATGAATGTGTGTGTAATGTACTGTTCTGTGATGGTAATATCAACAAAAAAAGTACTCCATCTGGTGAGAGATAAATATCACTTAATAGACAAAATGTGAAATACCTCAAATATATTCAACAGGTAAAAATCACATATCATAACGAACTAAAATCCACATTAAGGTTGTACTGAAAGTAATGCAAAAGTGAAGGTAAATTGTCAGTTAAATTGCTTGTTGGTCAAGTAACTCTTTTTCTGTAGTAACTTTTCCTCCTATTTTTCTTCATAGTAGGTAAATGGTAGGTTCCAAGCAGAATCAACATGCTGTCATTGGTTCTGGATGAAGAGTGGGCAACATCCACAGGAGGTTACAGGGACAACACTACTGAAGACAAACCATGCTGTGAGAGACCATCAAATGCGATCACTGACATGAATTGCCAGCAAATGGATGAATTAATCTGTGTGGACAAATGGGTCACAATCTGTGAAGATGTACAATTGGATTGTAGTCAAAAAGCATTAGAGAAGCTGGAGTTTGGGTACTGAGAAGTTTTTGCAAACTGGAAACCTCAGGAGATGACTCCTGATTTGAAGGTGTTTGAAGCCAATAAACACATATTTTTTTTACCTCTAATCTGGTGACAGGGTATGATGGATCTAAAAATGAAAGGCTAAGTCTATGGAATGGCATCACATCTCTTCTCCAAGGATTAAAAAGTTCCAAGAGCCAGTGATAGGTACAAAAAGTTATGATGAATGTTTGGGGGATGACAAGAGCATCGTTGTTATTGATATACTGGAATATACCATGAACAGTAAGCAGTATACTGAGACACTCAGAAAACCTCAGTGAAGCCATGAGGAGGAAGACTATTTTCAATCAAGAATCTGAAAATAGTCTGCAGTCACTGTGACAATGTGTGACCATATACATCTCTGGCAACAAATCAGGAAATCAGTAAGATGGGCTGGTCAGGGTTTCTCATCCACTGTATGACCTGCATTTGGTGCTGACATCTACCTATTTGGTCAAATGAAGAAAGTCTTTGGGGATGATTTAATGTCATAGACATGGTGAAAGTGGTTGTGTACAACAGCACACACCTGAAATTTTTCAAAAAGGATTTAAGAACTGAATTCAAAAACAGTACACAACATCTTGATAGACATTATATAGAGTAAATCCTTTGTATACAGGAAGAATTCCTCTACCAACTTTTGCAATTTGAACAACATATGTCATTTGATAAAAAAAAATCATCTCCACTTTTGCATTATTTTTGATAAAACTGTTGTACATATTGTAATGGTAACATCTTTAGCCTTCTTGCCTGCCTCTCATCTCCCTAACACACTTATCACTCATCCCTCAGATACTTGACTCTATCATTCACCTGTCTATCATGTCTGTTACTGTCACTCATGTTTCTATTAACCCTACCTTTATCATTCATGTCTCAATTGATCATCTCTTCATGAGTAAGAATAGCAGTGAACCTCTTTGGTTCATTGTATATTGCTTCTAGTGTAACTAGGGATGCCACAGGACCTATCTGATCCCCTCCCTAACACCTCACTCCTCTCACTGTCATCCTTATCACCCTAACTCTCTCTCATCTTGAAACATATACATAAAGCATCTCATCAGATCTACTCTTGATCCATCTTTTGCTACCCATTACACTCTCTAGTATTGGTTCCAAGATAAAAAGGCAGCCTCTAAAGTTAGAAAAGGCATCCAGCCATAGAAACCAAACACAAAATAAAACCTTCAGGGCAAGATATAGTCTATCAACACACCTAGGAGAAGCAATGACCCATCCAACCCTTGACAGTTATGGAAAGTGGAAGTAAAACAGGTACAATGATGACACACATGCACACATCCCACCTCTCTACGTACATATATGTGATGATATAATATACTCACAACAGATAACATCTTGAAATATTTCATGTATCTTGGATCTTGAGAAACGGTTTTTTTCGGTTCCTCTGGGGTTGCTGATGGAGCAGCTGCAGGTGTTGCTGAATCTGCAGCACTTGGTGTGGCTTCCTGCAATGACAAAAAGACCAAATACATCTAAGAAAAGTCTAAAATAGTGGAATGAAAAGTTGGACTCTGACAGAAATAAATTACTAGTTTCCAAGATAGTATTAAAGAGAAAAGATCCTAGGTTGTCATGTTGTTGTTATTTAGCTGTAGGTCAGCCTTGATTGAGCAGATATGTGAAAAGAAAGATTCCAACCATGGCCATCTCATCTTTTATATTTAAGACTACATAGTTCAATACATTCTTCTTTTTTTTTAAGAAGACAGATCCAGCATCTAATTGTAGCAGGTGTATTCATGACACAGAGGCTCATTCATTGATTGAATGGAGACAAGTTGTTATCACAACCAGCCAGGTGATGGTATTAAAGGATTCCTTGTGAAACCTGGACCAGGGTCTCAGGTGACCATGAAGTTAATATACAAATTACTCTAAGGTACTCCAAGAGAAAATAATATCTATGGTACCCCGTGAGAAATCAATGTGAAAAATTTTTATATAATATTGGTCTCAAATTTTGGCACAAGGCCAGCAATTTTGGGGGAGGAGGTAAGTTGATTACACTGACCCCAGTGCTCAACTGGTACTTATTTCATCAACCCTGAAAAGATGAAAGGGTAAGTCGGCCACAGCAGAATTTAAAATCAGAACGTAAAGATGGATGAAATGCCGCCAAGGCTTTTGCCCAGAGTGCTAACAGTTCTGCTAACTTGTCTAGAATTTGATATAATACTAGAGTGAAGACTCACCTTTGTTGTTTGTTGTACAGGTTCAGTTGGTTGCGAAGGAGTATTTGCTACAGTAGATGGTGATGTACTCTCTGACGTTGGTGCTACTACATTTTCTAACCCAGGGATGGATGATAACTTTAGAAACAAACAAAAAGTAAAACAACAAAGATGAGCATATTTCATTTTACATTAAAAAGATTACAGGGATTAATGAAAGAAATGATTTCTAATCAGACGAGAAACAGAAAAAATTTACCTCATGTATCTGAATATGAAAGATGATACCAGTGGACACTGCAAGTGAGAGGAATGAGCTGACTGAGTTCACCAATTATAATATTAATAAAGTCTTGCGGATTTCCTTTTCTTTTATCATCATCATCATCATTTAACACCTGTTGTTTCTGTTAGCACGGCTTAGAGAGTTTGACTGGGACTGATAAGCCAGAGTGCTGCACCAGGTCCCAGTTGTCTGTTTTGGCTCAGTTTCTATAGCTGGATGCCTCGCTAAATGCCCTTCCTAATGTTAATCACTTTACAAAGTGTACTGAGTGTTATTGGCATGTCACCAGCACCATGATTCACTCAGCTTGACGTGTCTCCTCGAGTACAGCAAATCACTAGAAGTCTAGGTTGCTTGTCTTTCTAATTAAATACTTATAATACACTGATATACTGGACTGGTGTTGTCATCTTGCTTTCAGCTGTTGTACCCTCTGACCTGCTTCAGTCCCATTGCCCATACTAAAAATATTAAACTAGCTCAGTTTGCTTAATTAGAAACATTATCATCATTTTAATGTCTACTTTTCCATGCTTGCATGAGGTAGATGTAGTTTAATGAAGCAGAATTTCTACAGCCAGATGTCCTTCCTGTTACTTAACCCTCACCTATTTTCAAGAGAGGTAATAACAACCAAGATGCAAACACTTGTGCAAATATGTCTATATATAGTAATAATGATTCCTCATCTCTGAAAACCAGATCAAATTCTATAAACACTTACCTTTGCTTCTAAAATATTCATCATGATTTCAAGCCTTTGAATACGATAAGACATTGTTTCCAGCTTTTCTTCACAAACACCAGAGAATTTGTTCAAAAACCGTACAGTGTGTGTGATAAAATGGTTGAGGAAAGCCAATGTTCTCTTTTGATAAATGGCTTCACACTATGAAAGAAAAATAATAAGAAACATTAACAACAACATCTAGTCTGTTAGCTGATACATGGTCAAAACTTGGACAACTGAATTAATAGTCATTGGCAACAAAGTTTTGTGCTTATGCTTGGAGGGTGGAAGACAGGCAGTGAAGGAGAGACTCAAATGTTTAGTTTATCAATTTTTTCTTCCTCCAGCTACAATTGTACCTGTAGACCAATTTCAATAAGATATAAAACAAGCAGCACCACTAGTGTCATATATGCTTAGAAGGTAATTGATTATGACCCCAGTACATGACTGGTTTTATTTTACTGACCTTGGCAGGACTTGGATTCATAACACAAAGCAACAAATATAGACATTTTGTCCCAAACCCTAAAAATTCTGCTACTGCATTATTAACGAGTGTTTTGCCACAATCACCTACTTCCATAGATATAACCTGTAGAGAGGTGTACCCTTACACCAATTGACTTGGGTAATATATTTCCATTTGAATGAGGAGGTCAATGACATCTAAATGGGTCGGAAGCTAACAACGTTTTAAGGTTTTGAATATTTTGTCAGGTCTAACTCCATCATCTGGATTCTTGGATGGATTAAGCAGAATTCCTTCTTTTGCAAATACTTGAACCATACTATTCTGACTCGTTCAATCCCCAACCATGTTTTGCCTGTAGATATTCGAGTTGTACATTGGTGACAGTAACTCCACCAGTCCGGTGGTGGCCAAGCCACTGTCCCTCAATCTCTAACAAATATATCTCACTGATTAAGAGGTAACTTTTTCCTAAGATTAACAATACAAACATTTTAAAAACTGAATTTACATGTTTGTTGCTGTTGTTTAACCCTAGGTCTGTAATGATCCAGCAAGCTTATACTAAATATTGCTCCACCTATGACTCTACCATTTATTTTGAAGTGCATGGTGTATCTGGGACAACATATTTCAAGGTGGTAGAATGTAATTTAGAAGAGACTTGTCTAATATTTCTAACAGTTTGAGTGACAATGTCGAGACCCCCTTCTCGTTCATTTCCTGTACATTTTTAACATCGTCGTTTAAGTTTAACTTTGAAACTTAGACTAGCAAAGTAAGTCAGTGCCAGTTAACGTATTGATATGGATGCAAGTCACCAAACCACATTCAATAGAAGTATTCCTGTCCCTAAATGTATAAAACCATTCTCTACTGTGTTTCTGAACATAACACATCATTCAAAAGTACACCACTACACCTGACGTTGCCAAGTTTTGTTTTCTGTTCATGTCGTAAATTAGTTGCAACACTGGAGAAAAAACAGACCAGAAACGATTTGCCTCTCACTCAGTTCAATTACAAGTCATATTAGTGAATCCTTGTGATTCATGGCACACACACACACATAAACCCATATAAACTTGGTCAAATGTATCAGTTTATCGGGTCGTTATATTTAAACACAAACAGTGAACAACTTATGGAGCTGGTCATATGTATGTATGCTTGTTTCCGTGTTAACAAAGGGGGAGGTGGAATGATGGAGTATCGGACTCGCTGACTCTTGTTAAATTAAAAGAGAAACTAAAAACCAACATAAAACGATTGATTTTGTTGAAAGACGTGGCATTGCTTAGCTCTAAGTTAGTCCCTCAATCATACAGATTTGTGATTTAACCTTCCAGTCACAACCATTCTGTGTGGTTATATCTTTACAAATAGGACTACATTATCTTATATGTTCTTGTTTTATATAATGCAGAAGACTGATTTCAGTGGGTGGCTCGATCCCTGGTTTGGTTTACGATACGCCTCTTTGAGTGGGAGGAGCAGCATTAATTTACAGCGACATGAAGAAAACAAGTAAAATGAAAGAAAATAAGACTAATATATAGACCTTTGTATAATCGATGCCAGTGCCCACAAGGGGCAAACCGTCCGAATCCATGAGTAATTGGTTCTATGTATGTTTGGTGGCGAACTTTCCAAAACATCAACAACTGACAAAACGAAAAATGAACACTTCGAGGCGGAAGTGACCTCTGACCTATTAGATACGAGGAAAAAAGTTCATCCCGGGCAGTTTCTGACAAATAAAAATAATTCAAAAAAAAAATTCGTGAGATTAAGAAATAAAATGGAACTTGTGTACAAATATTATGTGATGATAAAGTATATTATATAATATTAAATTTTGAATGGACGATCCCTATAAAAGTGCACATACCAATACAAACTCCTCTTTTTCTACTCCACATGCATGCACACACGCTTATACATTCTCACCCCCACATGTTCTTTTATTCTTTTTTTTTCTTTTATTTGTTTCAGTCATTTGACTGCGGCCATGCTGGAGCACCGCCTTTAGTCGAGCAAATCGACCCCAGGACTTATTCTATCGATCTCTTTTTGCCGAACCGCTAAGTTACGGGGACGTAAACACACCAGCATCGGTTGTCAAGCGATGTTGCGGGGGGGGGGGGACAAACACAGACACACAAACATATACATATATATACGTCGGGCTTCTTTCAGTTTCCGTCTACCAAATCCACTCACAAGGCTTTGGTCGGCCCGAGGCTATAGTAGAAGACATATATATATATATGTATATATATATCTTCAAGGAGAAAGAGAGATTAAAAGTGTCCATGCTTAATAAATCACTTCCTGCTATTAACAATAGTTAATTAGAGAACTCCCCCACTACCTAACATGGATAAATTGGAGCATAATTATATTTTATTATTTAAAAAAATGATTTGACTAAATATGTAGAAAAAAGGGACTTTTTGTTGATTTTAGAAGGCCACACTGTCTTATGAAAGCGATTGTTGTTATCAGTGAACAGAAAAGTAAATAATTAAAATCTGTCTTATGGTTGAATTAATACAGTGAAGTACCATCACTTATGTTCTGAGTTCAAATTCCGCTGGGATTAACTTTACCTTTCATCCATCGTTCCGAGGACTGATAAAATAATATGCAAAACTACAAACAGTGGGGGGGATTGGGTTAATATTCCAAAAAAGTATTCCAGGAGAGAAGGAAACGGAGTTATTACAGGAGACTAAAGACTAAAGATTAATAAAAATTAGTGAGAACCTGTTTACGACAGTTGGGTGTTAGCAACGTTGATCGGTTTATGGCAGTGGACTTCCGGTTTCTCGTTGAGGAACCTTAGTGTTTTGGGTGAGACGGCCGACGTTAGACAGAGGGAAATAATAACAACAACAATAATTATTACAATAATACATCAATCAGTCAAAGGATGGAGTCCCCGCCGCCTTTAGAGACGGTGCACCAGGCACTTCAAGCTTTGTACAACAATCCAGACGTTAGTGGCAAGGAGAATGCATCAGTGTGGCTTGGAGAACTTCAAAGATCGGTAAAAAAATATTTTTATTATCGTCTTTCCATATATTTATATACGTCTACATACACCCACACACACATATATAATACACGCATTGCCTGTGCAACGGTATGGTCCTGGCTGTAATGGCTCTCGTACACGCGCACATATCCACGCGCGAACGTTTATATACACACGTGTGTATCGACACATAGGCATACACAACAGATGAAGCTGAATATTACACATTCTTATGTCATTCCCTCCCTTCTCTTATCTTTTAACCTAAAATTCCATCACTTTTTACGTAAAACTTTTAGAATCACTTTCATTTCCCGCCGAGACCTGACTTCAAACAATGTCGCCGTTGTTCACATCCTAATTATCTGTAATATCTTCGGTTACTGACACGTTCCCGTTCCAAAATTGATTTATTTAGTGTTTATTTGTTCATCCTTCTCTGTCGTTACTCTAAGTTCCCATTGTCATGTTCTTTCGTACTCAACACGGTCTGAAGCTTCCACTGTTACATAAATATACACCACGACTTAAACCCTACAATCTGTTTCTAACTGTATTATTAGATTTGAAAATAATTTCTGACCACATTATGTCATGATAACTTCAAGATCAAAATTATTTACCATTTTTAAGTGGGTGTGCGGCACTCACGTTATACACCCAAAATATACAACCGTTATGCATGCATGTCTGTATACACACACGAACATGTATGTATGTTATATACTACATGTTCTGATAAACCTAGTTTTGCAACAAGGGCACAAAGTCATGATTTGGTGCGGGGAATCGGGTTCGGTTCAATTGACCCTAAGTACTTCAGTTATTTTATCGATCTCGGAAGGATGAGGGACAAAATTTATTGGGTGGTACTCGAAAAAGCAGTTTATAAACTTCCATTTCAAACCAAAGAGGGAGTCTCTATGCAGTAGCTCGATCGTCTTCAAAGAATATGTAAATGTGCATTAAACAAGTCTTTTACAAAAGGAAGGATACTTTGGACTGTGTATGTGGCTTTCATACACTGGCTAAAGAAAATAGGCGGCATGGTCACGGCTGGAACATCTTTGATTAATCTGGGCTGAATTGAGAATAGTCTCACTGCATCTCTATCTAGCTTGTTTCATCATCTTCCCGTCTATCTATGGCCTGTTTCTCTTCTATATCTTTGTGTATCTATCCTACCCGTCTGAAGTTTGTCTGTTTCTCGTCCACCTTCATTACATCTGTCAATTCTGATTCATCAATCATTTTACTTATTTGTCTCTGTGTCTATATATATGTATATAGACTGCTGTTACTCCATCTTCATTCTTCTACGTTCTTTCCACGTTCCAGTATAGCCATTTCCTCTTTGACCCGTGCACGCTTATTAGTTTGTATCGGAGTCCTGCAGTGATGGGTTTAACTCCCAGCTACCTTACATTGTGCAGAGGAAGGAATGACAGTATATGTTATGAGTGTAAATGTCACCTGCTCCAGTCAAGAAAGATTTGGGTCTCTACGCAGTCACTTGCCCAGCTGAAAATAGCAACTAAATTTCCTTTAAATCACAGCCTATCATCTTAAAAAATGATGGCCATATTGGATCTATTGCAGGAGATGTACTATATCTTTAATTTTCTATCATCGCTGACTTGGGTTAAACGAACAACAAATGGTGTGTCTGCGCATCTGTTTACTTATTGATGCAATAATTGTTGTGCTGGAGTTAATTTATCAGCTGAATATGAAATTTTGTTTTTGTTCCATGTAGGAACCATTTAAATTTCCTTATATTGTGGAAGTTGCAGAGAAGGAGCCTAAATATTCCAAACTCAATAGAAATCCTCAGGCATCGCTTAGTTTAAACCTAAGATAGCTTTATTATTTTCCAAGACAGTATGATGTGGCTGGAAGTAGAATTGGCTATTATTTCTAGCAGATGATCAGTCACATTAGTTCCATCCTTGATTTGCCTGGCATCGCGCGCGCGGGGCGGTATCGTTGTCGAGTAATAATGGATACAAAACTTTGCAGAATTCTGATGAGTTAAGTTCGGAGAGGTGACGGTGTTGTATAACCTCACTGAGCCCTTATCAAACAGAATTATTTTTTGTTGCTAATTGTCTATATGCATGCAAATTATCCTCTCTTATTAATTATCTGTACACTGACAAATAAATATATTGTCTTTTTTCGTAGATCTTAAGTCTCAGTTTCTCTACTGGTATATGTATGTGTGTGTGTATGTTTTTACGTATATATGTGTCTAGTTAATGAAAGAAAAATGGTGAACATTCTTTCAAATAATCATTATTTGCGACTAGGCCACACCTATTTGATAACAAGCCAAGTTTGCCATCTCCACTAGCCTCTGTGTGTGTGTATACACACATGTCTGTGTATTCCTTTAACATTTGTCAAGTTTAAAGTATCTCAAATTGCCGTACAGCTGAGCAGCATCAGGGAGTGAATATTTGTGAGAAAATAGTTTATTGTTCACATTGAGAACAAACTTTGGTACATTAACTTCTGTTACAGAAAGCCTTCTGTTTTTGCTGTCTTTTTCTCTAAGTTTTGTCATTTTTTTCCTTTTTACATTTTATTCAGATGTTCAATTCCAACTTTGTTTGTCTTTTTTCTTCTTCCGATTTCTAACACTTTGCTCCATTTTCTTTTCTCTCCGTTTTACTTCCACATTTTTTTCTCCTTTTAGTTTATCTCTTTCACACAAATATGTATATGTATATAGATATGTGTGTGTATATATCATCATCATCATCATCGTTTAACGTCCGCTTTCCATGCTAGCATGGGTTGGACGATTTGACTGCGGACTGGTGAAACCGGATGGCAACACCAGGCTCCAGTCTAATTTGGCAGAGTTTCTACAGCTGGATGCCCTTCCTAACGCCAACCACTCAGAGAGTGTAGTGGGTGCTTTTACGTGTCACTCGCACGAAAACGGCCACGCTCGAAATGGTGTCTTTTATGTGCCACCTGCACAAGCCAGTCCAGGGGCACTGGCAACGATCTCGCTCGAAAATCCTACGGGAGCCAGTCAGGCGGTACTGGCAACGGCCACGCTCAAAATGGTGCATCTCATGTGCCACCCGCACAAGAACCAGTCCAGGGGCACTGGCAACGATCTTACTTGGCTTGCCGGGTCTTCTCACGCACAGCACATTTCCAAAGGTCTCGGTCAGTAGTCATCGCCTCGGTGAGGCCCAATGTACGAAGGTCTTGCCTCACCACCTCAGCCCAGGTCTTCCTGGGCCTACCTCTTCCACGGGTTCCCTCAACTGTTAGGGTGTGGCACTTTTTCACGCAGCTATCCTCATCCATTCTCACCACATGTCCATACCAGCGCAATCGTCTCTCTTGCACGCCACAACTGATGCTTCTAATGTTCAGCTTTTCTCTCAAGATACTTACACTCTGACGGGTATTCACATTGACATTACACATCCAATGGAGCATACTGGCTTCATTCCTTGCGAGCTTACGTATGTCCTCAGCAGTTACAGCCCATGTTTCACTGCCATGTAGCATGGCTGTTCGTACGCATGCGTCATACAGTCTGCCTTTTACTCTGAGTGAGAGTCCCTTTGTCGCCAGCAGGGGTAAGAGCTCTCTAAACTTTGCCCAGGCTATTCTTATTCTAGCAGCTACACTTTCAGCGCACCCACCCCCACTACTAACTTGGTCGCCCAGATAGCGGAAGCTATCGACTACCTCTAGTTTTTCACCCTGGAATGAGATAGAAGTTGTTTCCTGTTTGTTTACAGTCTTTATTGCACCTGAACATCTGCCACAAACAAAAACTAACTTGCTAGTTAACCTGCCTTTGATGTTGCTGCACCTCTTATGTGTCCATAGCTTGCACCAGGTACATCTTATAGAGTTACTACCTACTCCTTTTCTACATACTGAGCAGGGCCATCTACCTGAAGGGGTTTGTGTTTTATCTACCTTCCTACTTATTAGGATTTTGGTTTTAGCTGGGTTGACTCTAAGGCCCTTCAGTTCTAGACCTTGCTTCCACACCTGAAACTTCTCCTCTAGTTCTGATAGTGACTCCGCAATTAGGGCAAGGTCATCAGCATAGAGGAGCTCCCAGGGGCAACCTGTCTTGAACTCCTCTCTGATCGCCTGGAGGACTATGATAAATAAGAGGGGGCTGAGGACGGAACCTTGGTGGACCCCTACCTCTACCCGGAATTCATTGCTGTACTCATTTCCAACCCTCACCTTACTGGCAGCATCTCTGTACATGGCTCGCACAGCTCTCACTAACCATTCTTCTATCCCAAGTTTCCTCATTGACCACCAGATAAGGGATCGGGGGACCCTGTCAAAGGCTTTCTCCATGTCAACGAAAGCCAGGTACAGAGGTTTATCCTTAGCTAGGTATTTCTCCTGCAACTGTCTCACTAGAAATAAGGCATCAGTAGTGCTTTTACCTGGCACGAACCCAAACTGCATCTCATCTAAATTGATTGTATATATATATATATCAAAGTGGACAGTATTATATATCCTTTGCGGCTGATCTTACCTATTGATTTCACAGTAGGAGTTGAATGGAGTGATAGATAACAACCTAGTTATGTAACCATGCACTCTTTAGAGATGGCAGTTATGGAATCAAATACAATGCATGTATTTTGTAAAAACCAAGTTGACAGGAACTTCAACCACATAGAAGCTCCACTGTGTCATTAACTGTATTATGAAGTTTAGTCAACTTCACCACCTCCTAATTTGTGCCTTGTGTTTGTGTTATTTTCATTACAGTACATTGGTAGATCATTAGGAAATATATCTTGTCTTTACTATCTTAGATTAAGTCCTACCCAAGTCAGCATGGCCTTTTATCCATTCTGAGTTGATAAAATTAAGTACCAATCAAGTACTGGAGTTGATATAATCAACTAACCCTCTTTCCTCAAAATTGTTGGTTGTGTACTTAAAACAGAATCCTTTATTATTGTTTAGTGTTACTCAAGGCAGAATTGTTAGCATGCCAGGCTAAATGCTTAGTGGCATTTCATCTGTCTTTACGTTCTGAGTTCAAATTCTGCTGCGGTCGACTTTGCCTTTCATTCTTTCGGAGTTGATAAAATAAGTACCAGTTGAACACTGGGGTCAATCTTGCTGGCCTTGTGCCAAAATTTGAAGTGATTATTTAATGTTACCAATGGTGGGTCTGTGTTTAAGAAAAGATATTGGGTTACTTTATAAATTTTGTGTTTTTTCCCTGCTCTGTTCATGTGAAGTGATTTACATATATAGAGTTGAGGGACGGTTTTTTTCTCCCATTTGAATGAGAAAAAAGACTAAGCATGGCATCCACTGTGATGGTAGTAAGAAGATGCTTCCACAGAGGTGGTAACACACACTAAACAAAATTCTAAAAACTGAAAGCAAAAAATTAACAGTAGGAAAGTGACAGACATTCGTGCCTTGACACTTGAAAATTTTTATAGTAGTTTTGCTGTGGTGACAAACCAAAAAGAATCACAGGACATATATTGTTTTTCAGTTCCGCATTCACTTCTACCTACTGTATACATTGAGGAGTCATCGAGATATCTTTCCACTACTATTTTTATTTTTTTCTTACTCCACCTCATCACTTCTATCTTCTCTTCTAAAATATGAATTGTCATGTTGCTATTCTACTGCAAGAAACCCATTCTGGTCCCTTTTCTCATGTATTAGCCCACTTATCTCTTAGTATAACAACATCTCTTCTGGGTTTGGAGTATTGCAAGCTACATGGCAACCTTGATTGTGCTGGTGGCATGATAAAAATATCTAGTACATACTCTGTAAAGTAGTTGGCACTAGGAAGAGCATCCAACCATAGAAGCCATGCCACAGTAGACACTGAAGCATGATGCAGTCCTTAGATCCATTAGAAACTGCCGAACCATCTGACTCATGCCAGAATGGAATAAACATTAAATGATGCTGATGATAAAATCATCATCATCATGGTCATTTAATGTTCGTTTTCCATGTTGTCATGGGTTGGACAGTTTGACTGAAAGCTGGGGAGCTGCACCAGGTTCTGATCTGATTTGGCAAAGTTTCTACAGCTGGATGCCCTTCCTAACACCAATCATTCCGAGAGTGTAGTGGGTGTTTTTACATGCCACCAGCATGGGTGTCATTGACCTGATACTGGCATCAGCCACGGTTATGATCTCACTTGGCTTGACAGGTCTACACAAGCACAGTATATCACTAAAAGTCTTGGTCACCTGTCATTGCCTCCATGAAGTCCAACGCTCAAACAGTGCTTTTTATGTGCCACCAGCACGGGTGCCAGTCAGATGGCACTGGCATTGGTCATGACTATGATTCCACTCAGCTCAACAGGTTTTCACAAGCACAGCATATCACCCAACATTTGAAGGGTGCTTTTAACGGGCCAGTTACGTGACACTGGCATCGGTCAAGACTATGATCTTACTTGGCTTGACAGGTCTTCTCAAGCATGGCGTATTGCTAAAGGTCTTAGTCACTTGTCATTTCCTCTGTGAGACCCAACATTTGATGATTGTGCCTCACCACCTTGTCCCATGTTTTCCTGGGTAGACCCAGGACCTCTTCATACAGTTGTCCTCATCTATATGCATCACATGACCGTATCAGCACAGTCCTCTCTCTTGCACACCACATCTGATGCTTCTTATGCCCAACTTTTCTCTAAGGATGCTTACACTCTAAAATGAATAAATGAAATAAAAAACACAAAAGAAAGGGAATGTTTTCAAATCAAAACTGTATAAGACACAATGTGAAGCACCAAGTTCTGATGGAGACACTGGTGATTGATAGTCATCATCATTTAATGTCCACTTTTCCATGCTTGCTTGGGTTAAATGGAATTTGTTGAGACAAATTTTCTACAGCCAAATGCCCTTCCTGTTTCCAAGCAAAGTAATATTTCCCCATAGGTGAACTTGTTTCCATAGAAGATTGAAAACAAACAGCACTACTTGTATGACAGTGGTGCTCATTTACAATTATCAGATGAAGTCAAGACATGGGAACTTAAGTGCATGCACACATATACACACGAATATACATATACAATAAGCTTTTTTCCATTTTCATCAACGAAATCTGCTCACATGTATGCCAGTGAGAGACTACAAGAGAAAACATGTGCCTAAGATGTTATGCAGTGGGACTGAACCCAACACCATATAGTTGGGAAGCAATTCTTAACCACACAATCATGCATATACTAAAACAGAAATTATAGAACTTTGGCTGGAACAACAGCGATTTTATTACAGCATGAACCAAGGATGGGAGATGCTTCTTGTCACCTTTTAGTACAGTATGCAGTATAGGAAGTGGAGGTCAGTTGGATTTAGGGGATCTTCTCACCCTACTTAGGTAGCAGCTTCTTAACCATGTATGGGTGGATTTCCTCTTTGTATTTTTGTGTGTGCTCTCAGTTCCAATCAATCTGGAACCCCTTTTTCATTCTTTTTTTGCATCTTTCTTTTTCTCTCCCTCCCTTATACAGTGATCTTGACCATCTACTCTCCTTCTTTCTAGCCTTTGTGCTTCTTACATATATACATATGCATTGCAATTTCAAGGTATCATAGGCTGGTTGGAAGTCTCATAAAGAAGGCAGTCTCCATAAGCCATAGTGATGCTATCATGACTAGGAGAGAAGTGGATACTATAAGCCCTGGTAGATGTACAAGAGCAGTTAGCTCTTGGAATACCGGTAAAATAAATTCCTTGCTGAAGGTTCCATAGAAGTAGTTGATAGCTTCTGTTATTGAGGTGACCTAACCAATAGTTGGGTAGGGTTAAGTAGTGATCAGAAGTAGAATAGAACGTCTGCCAACAAGGGGATTCACTCTCTGAGCAAAAGGTAGATTGTACAATGTTATTGGGTAGTAAGATGTGGGCTTCGAATGCTGGGGATATGTAAAGATTATAAAGAAATGAAGTGAGCACATTCTATTGAATGTGTGGATATGTATTGTTTGAAGAGGTACAAGTGAACTGAGAGATTTAAAAAAAAACTGAGTATAAGAGGAATCAAGTGTTGTGTGCAAGAATGACAACTGCATTGGAATGGATATGTGACTCTTTTTACATGTTTCAGTCACTAGGCTGCGGCCATGCTGGGCATTGTCTTGAAGAATTTTTAGCCGAATAAATTGACCCCAGTACTAATTTTTTTTTTGTTAAGCCTGTTTCTTAATCTATCAGTCTTTTTTTTTTTTTTGCCAAATCGCTTAGTTATGGGGACATAGACACACCGACACTAGTTGTCAAGCAGTGGTGGGAGACAAACACAAAGACACACACACACATATATTCAATGGGCTTCTTACAGTTTCTGTCTGCCAAATCCACTCACAAGGCTTTGGTTGACCCGAGGCTATAGTAGAAGACACTTGCCCAAGGTGCTGTGCAGTGGGTTTGAACCCAGAACCATGTGGTTGGGAAGCAAGTTTCTTGCCACACAACCGTGCCTGTGCCTATATGGTATATGTGGATGATAGCTGTTGAGTAAAGAAGTACCAGGAGATTCCTGTGGAAAAGGAAGGCTAAAGAAAACATGGACAAAAGAGGTGAAAGCTGATCTCAGGATGTTGAATTGCACAGAGATGTCAAAGTAACACAAGTGGAGGGATGTTGTGTTAGGGAGGACCTGTCCAAATCCCACTGTGTGGCACCTTGGGCAGGTGTCTTTTACTACAGCCTCAAGCCGACCAAAACCTTATAAGTGGATGTGGTAGATGGAATCTGAAAGAAGCTCATCATTATATATATATATATATATATTATGTATATTTATATGTATGTCTTTGTGTCAGTGTTTCCCCCACCCCACCATTGCTTGACAACCGGTGTTAGTTGTTTTATGTCCCCTATAACTTAGCAGTTCAGCAAAAGAGACCAATAGAATAAGTACTAGGCTTTACAAAAATATGTACTGGGGTCAGTTTGTTTGACTAAAAGTTTAATGACTGAAACAAGGATAAAAGGTACATAAATACACATGTGCACATGCCTATTGCTTCAAAGGAGGAAGGACACATTAGCTACTGTTTTGTTTTCATGTTGTGGTTGTTGTAACAGTTCCACTCAAAGTTGGCTCTAATTGCTCAGCTGTGATTCTTACCATTCCAATCAAGACCATCCCAACATTTTCATAAACATAGTGTATCTAGGACTGCATTGTCCAGTATGTTTTGATAAGATTGTAGAATGTCATTTGGGGGAGATTTCATCATCATTTTCATTTAATGTCTGTTTTCCATGCAGGCATGGGTTGGACAGCTTGACTGGAACTGGCAAGGTCAGGGGCTGCACCAGGTTCCATAATCTGTTTTGGCTTGGTTTCTATGGCTAGATGCTCTTCCTAACACCAACCACTTTACAGAGTGTAATGGGTGCTTTTTACATGGCACCAGCACCCACACCAATTCTTTTTACATGGCACCTTGGTTTTAGGATCTCTGGCTGCTAATACTTACAGTTTGTGCAACGATGTAGAGAGTATCTCATTGTGTCAGTTAGTGGAAGGGTAGTACACATCACTTCTAATGACACCACCTAAAGACTAATGTGGTGGGGTGGAGCTAAGGTTAAATGTAGAAGCTGAGTCCTACATATCAACAAAGGAAACAACTGGGTGGTCACAGCTGGAAGCTCTTATCATTGTCTCTGGTTTCTTGGTACTAAACAACATTTTGAGCATGTGTGCATATGTGTTTATATGATAGAAAATCAATAGGTTGGCTTTTTGCGTTGAATTTTTATCAATGGCTGAACTGATTTCTTTAATTTAGTACAGGCTATGGAGTTGGAGGTGAAGTTGTGATATTCATGCCATTTCCCGGTGATATTTTTTATTGTTTGTCAGCCTTGTTTATTTATGTTGAATGTTTGGTTTTGTTTGTTTTGTTGTTGTTTATGTATCCCACCTTTCCGGGTCAGCACTGATTCAGTAGCTCTTTAAGAAAAAGTGCTCCACCCATGACCATCCTGTATTTTCTATTTAGACATAGTGTACCTAGGACTACATTGTCTAATGTACTCTTCATTGCTGAGCAACAGTCAGCTTGATTCAGCAGGCATATAATCAAAAACAGATTCCAGTTGAGGGAGGTCAGCCTGTATTTTATATTGTCATAGTGTATCTAGGACTACATTTTTGAAGATTAAATAGGTGCAAGTGTAGTTGTGTGGATAGGGAGGTCACTTCCAAACCTTGTGGTTTCAAATTCCATCTCACTCTGGCACCTTGGACGAATGTCTTTTATTGTAGCTAGTAAATGGAATTGGTAAATGGAAACTATGGAAGCCCTTGTTGTGTGTGTTTGTGTTTCATTCATTCATCATAACTTTCCATGTTTCTATGGGTTAAAATGGATTTCTTGAAGGATATTTTCTATGGCTAGATACTTTTCTTGTCACTAGCCCATAACAATTTCCAGACAAGGTAATATTTTTCTCATAGCCAGATATGTTTTCACAGAAAACTGGAAACAAACAGCCACACTTGTATGATGATGATGCTCATTTGCAACTATCACATATCTAGACACGAGTACACACAAGTATACGCATATGCATACATACATACATATATATATATATATATATATATATATATATGATGGGCTTCTTTTAGTTTCTGTCTACCAAATCTACTCACATATGAGAGTTTTCTCTTTTGGTAAATATTGCAGTATTCTAACACAACATCCACTTTTAAGTGGTGATTATTTTACTTTGGAGATTAATACTACCTCTGTTGCTCTCCCTCCCCCTCTCTTTCTCTCTACCTCTCTCTCTCTGGCCAGGTAACCATGTACCTCCTCTATAGTAAGACACCTGTTTCTGTCTCTCTGTCACACTCTAACCTTTTGTCATCTGACACAAGATCACTTCCTCCAATGCCTTCTTCCCTCTCAAAAATTCCTTGTCTTGTAAGTTACTTGGTGACCCTGCCAGTGCTGGTGCCACATAAAAAGCATTCAGTCCACACTATGAGGTGATCGTCATTTGGAAGGGCATCCAGCTGCAAAAATCATGCTAAAACTGATCTCACCTGTGCTTGTGCCATGTAAAAAGCTATTCTGCTAGGTGGGTGGGTGGGTGGTGTTAGGAAAGGCATCCAGTTGTAAAAGATATGCCAAAACAGACACAGTAGCCTGTTGTAGTCTTCTACCTGGCCGGCTCCTGTCAAACCGTCCAACCCATGACAGCATGGAAGGGGATGTTAAATGATGATGATAGAGAGAAATCCTAAAACCATGGAAGGGGATGTTAAATGATGATGATAGAGAGAAATCCTAAAACCAAAGTGCCATGTAAAAAGCACCCAGTACACTAAAATGGTTGGTGTTGGGAAGGGCAACCAGTCATAGAAACCAAGCTAAAACAGACTGTTGTACCTGGTGTGACTCCTGGCCTGCCAGTTCCTGTCAAGTCATTCAATCCATGTCAGCATGGAAAACAGACAGTAAATGTTGATGATGATGATGATAAAAAATGTATATGCATATGCACACACACATGTTCACACATGCACATGCATATATGCCTGTGAATGTTTGTTTACATTCTGCTTCTTTGCATGAAACTATTCGATCAAACATGATGTCGGCATCCAACACTTGCTAGCTTGGACAAAAAGAAAAGAAAAAAAACGTGACATAAAATGAATGCATGGGATGTAATTTGAGGTAGGATTCACTGCCATTTCTAGCAGATCTTTAGTGTTATAGTGTGTTAGGGAGTGAGAGGTGGAACATGTGAATGACAGGAAATAATTATTTCAATAGAGCTCTTCTGTTAATAGAAAGGTGTTGGCAGCAAAATGGTGAAGTGGCCATAAAAGTATATTGACTGCAGCATTTTAAACAGTTGATATATATATATATATATGTGTGTGTGAGTGTGTTTAGTAGAAGCAAGTGTGACTTTAGTTGAGAGTTTCGTGTGTTGGCACTTATCAAACTCTGTTGCTTCTGCTAAATGTACTCAGATTTTGAGTCCTATTTTTCCTTTTTGCATCACTGTACTTATGTGTGTATATATATATATATATATATGCATATGTGTTTGTGTGTGTATATACATATATATATATGTGTGTGTATGTGTCCCTGTTTAAGAAATGTTTTGATTTAATAGGCGCAAGAGTGGCTGTATGGTAAGTAGCTTACTTACCAACCACATGGTTCCAGGTTCATTCCCACTGCGTGGCACCTTGGGCAAGTGTCTTCTACTATAGCCTTGGGCCAACCAAAGCCTTACGAGTGGATTTGGTAGACGGAAACTGAAAAAAGCCCGTCGTATATATGTATATATATGTATGTGCGTATATGTTTGTGTGTCTGTGTTTGTCCCTCCAACATCACTTGACAACCGATGCTGGTGTGTTTATGTCCCAGTAACATAGCGGTTTGGCAAAAGAGACCGATAGAATAAGTACTAGGCTTACAAAGAATAAGTCCTGGTGTCGATTTGCTCAACTAAAGGCGGTGCTCAAGCATGGCCGCAGTCAAATGACTGAAACAAGTAAAAGAGTAAAGCCATATCTTAATACACAGATGTATAACCACACTCTCATGGACATACACAGATATAAAAGTGGGTGTGGAAAAGTTCCTGGCTTTGGGTGAAAGGAAATACAGGAGGATCATATTTCCCTCTCAGATTCATACACTTGTTGCAGCGATCCTTCAGTAAGGATTGCCTCCTTATTTAATTAAGTAATGGCTGAGTATTCCACAGATGTGTACTCTTAACATAATCCTCAGATATAGTCAACATGATGCAGTGTATGACAAGGTTGGATTTTTAAATTACAGTTTGTCAAATGAGTTTCCACAGTTTCTATCTCTGGTTGACCTGACACTGTGATAGAAGACATTTACCTCCAAATGCCATGTGGTGGGGGTCAAAGCCAGTGTCACGTGATTCTGGAGAAAATTTCTTAACTGCTCAATCAGACATGCATACAGTCAGATGTCATCATCATCATTTAATGTCCACTTTTCCATGCTTGCATGAGTCTGATGGAATTTGTTGAGGCAGATTTTCTATGACTGGATGCCCTTCTTGTTTCCAAGCCAGGTAATATTTTCCATGAAAGACTGGAAATGAACAACATGGGTCATAGACACTTGCATAGTGCCATGCAGTGGGATTGAGTCCAGGACCTCATTGTTGAGTTGCAAGTTTCTTAACCACACAGCCATATCTTCATCTATCACAGCCACATCTGTGCCTATGGTCACAGCTGCGGCTGTGCCTATATATATATATATATATATATCTAGGTGCAGTTGTAGCTGTGACCATAATCACAGATACACATGCATGTGCGCGCACACATACACACGCACGCACACACTGCTCCTGCCATATATGTGTATGTACAGATGTATTTGGGTGTTTGTATATATATGGAATGCAGTAAGCAGTAAAAAGATATCCAGTGTAATTTGGATGGTAATCCACTGTAGAGTTTCCAAGGTAGAGGTCAAAGTTGGAACTTCCCCTTGGTTTATTGCTCTTCCCTTTCTGTGTTGTCTTTTTTTATATACACTCACTATTTCTCTTTCTCATTCTCCCTATGCTCTTTATCCTTTCTTTTCTAAAGAAAGACTAACATCCAAAATGTTAAGACTCCCTTTCTCCCTTGAAGTTTTAAACTAATACCATGTTTATCAAACTTTGTTCTTACTGTGTTCGTTTTAATGTTTTTCGTCTTTCCATATATGGAAAGCTCCCAACTACATGGTTCCCGGGTTCAGTCCCACTACATGGCACCTTGGATAAGTATCTTCTACTATAGCCTCAGGCTAACCAAATCCTTGTGAGTGGATTTGGTAGATAGAAACTGAAAGAAGCCTATTGTATGTGTGTGTGTGTGTGTCTTTGTGTATGTGTTTGCCTCCCACCACCACTTGACAACTGGTGTTGATGTGTTTACAGCCCTGTAACTTAGTGGTTCAGCAAAAGGGACCAATAGAATAAGTACCAAGATTTACAAAAAAAATAAATACTTAGGTTGATTCATTTGACTAAAATTCTTCAAGGTGGTGCTCCAGCATGGCCACAGTCTAATGAGTGAAACAACTAAACTATAAAAGATAAATGATAGGCGCAGGAGTGGCTGTGTGGTAAGTAGCTTGCTTACCAACCACATGGTTCGGGGTTCAGTCCCACTGCGTGGCACTTTGGGCAAGTGTCTTCTACTATAGCCTCGGGCCGACCAAAGCCTTGTGAGTGGATTTGGTAGACAGAAACTGAAAGAAGACCGTCGTATATATATATGTTTGTGTGTCTGTGCTTGTCCCCCCAAACATCACTTGACAACCGATGCTGGTGTGTTTACGTCCCTGTAACTTAGAGGTTTGGCAAAAGAGCCCAATAGAATAAGTACTAGGCTTACAAAGAATAAGTCCTGAGGTCGATTTGCTCGACCAAAAGCGGTGCTCCAGCATGGCCACAGTCAAATGACTGAAACAAGTAAAAGAGTAAAAGAGATACATGATACTTTTTATGTCCAGTTTTTCTCTCATTTCAGTTGCACATTGTTGTATATGCATTCTGATATTGCACATCCAGCAGAGCATGCTAGCTTTATTTCTTTCTAGTCTTCATATATTCTCTCCATTCACGGTCCATGTTTTACTACCTTGTAAGCATTATCTGTTTTTCACTCTGAGAGAGAAGCCTTTTATACCACCAGAGGTAATAGCTCTTTGAGCTTTCTCCGGTTATTCTGTTCTAGCAACTATGCTTTCAAAGCATCCTCCTCCATTGCTACTTAGGTCACAGAAGCTGAGGCATCAGCTGTAGTATGCAAGAGAAAAGAACTGTGGTGGTATGGTAATGTGATGTGTATGGATGAGGAAAGTTGCATACGGAGGTATCAATTGCCCAGGAAGATGTGGGACAAAGTAGTGAAGACTGACCCCAGGATGTTGAGCATCTCAGAAGAGATGACAAAGGGCTGACATAGATGATTTGCTGTGTTCAAGAAGACCCATTCACCCTGGCAAAAATGAGATCCTAAAAGCATATATCTGTATGAAGACCGGGAAAGCCCCCGGCCCATCAGGAATCACTGCAGAGATGCTCAAAATATCTGGCAGTGTTGGCTATAGCCTAGTCACCCGTATTACGAACCAGGTGATACACGAAGGAGTCATACCCTATGACTGGTGTAGCAGCATCATAGTCAACTGCTACAAAGGTAAAGGGGACGCTTTAGATACAAATAATTACAGAGGCATCAAGCTGTTAGATCAGGTTATGAAAGTTACAGAGAGGGTCATAGCCCAACTAATTAGGGAGCGAATCAATTTAGATGAGATGCAGTTTGGGTTCGTGCCAGGTAAAAGCACTACTGATGCCTTATTTCTAGTGAGACAGTTGCAAGAGAAATACCTAGCCAAGGATAAACCTCTGTACCTGGCTTTCGTTGACATGGAGAAAGCCTTTGACAGGGTCCCCCGATCCCTTATCTGGTGGTCAATGAGGAAACTTGGGATAGAAGAATGGCTAGTGAGAGCTGTGCGAGCCATGTACAGAGATGCGGCCAGTAAGGTGAGGGTTGGAAATGAGTACAGCAATGAATTCTGGGTAGAGGTAGGGGTCCACCAAGGTTCCGTCCTCAGCCCCCTATTATTTACCATAGTCCTCCAGGCAATCACAGAGGAGTTCAAGACAGGTTGCCCCTGGGAGCTCCTCTATGCTGATGACCTTGCCCTAATTGCGGAGTCACTATCAGAACTAGAGGAGAAGTTTCAGGTGTGGAAGCAAGGTCTAGAATTGAAGGGCCTTAGAGTCAACCTAGCTAAAACCAAAATCCTAATAAGTAGGAAGGTAGATAAAACACAAACCCCTTCAGGTAGATGGCCCTGCTCAGTATGTAGAAAAGGAGTAGGTAGTAACTCTATAAGATGTACCCGGTGCAAGCTATGGACACATAAGAGGTGCAGCAACATCAAAGGCAGGTTAACTAGCAAGTTAGTTTTTGTTTGTGGCAGATGTTCAGGTGCAATAAAGACTGCAAACAAACAGGAAACAACTTCTATCTCATTCCAGGGTGAAAAACTAGAGGTAGTCGATAGCTTCCGCTATCTGGGCGACCAAGTTAGTAGTGGGGGTGGGTGCGCTGAAAGTGTAGCTGCTAGAATAAGAATAGCCTGGGCAAAGTTTAGAGAGCTCTTACCCCTGCTGGCGACAAAGGGACTCTCACTCAGAGTAAAAGGCAGACTGTATGACGCATGCGTACGAACAACCATGCTACATGGCAGTGAAACATGGGCTGTAACTGCTGAGGACATACGTAAGCTCGCAAGGAATGAAGCCAGTATGCTCCGTTGGATGTGTAATGTCAATGTGAATACCCGTCAGAGTGTAAGTATCTTGAGAGAAAAGCTGAACATTAGAAGCATCAGTTGTGGCGTGCAAGAGAGACGATTGCGCTGGTATGGACATGTGGTGAGAATGGAGGAGGATAGCTGCGTGAAAAAGTGCCACACCCTAACAGTTGAGGGAACCCGTGGAAGAGGTAGGCCCAGGAAGACCTGGGCTGAGGTGGTGAGGCAAGACCTTCGTACATTGGGCCTCACCGAGGCGATGACTACGGACCGAGACCTTTGGAAATGGGCTGTGCGTGAGAAGACCCGGCAAGCCAAGTAAGATCGTTGCCAGTGCCCCTGGACTGGTTCTTGTGCGGGTGGCACATGAGATGCACCATTTTGAGCGTGGCCGTTGCCAGTACCGCCTGACTGGCTCCTGTAGGATTTTCGAGCGAGATCGTTGCCAGTGCCCCTGGACTGGCTTGTGCGGGTGGCACATAAAAGACACCATTTCGAGCGTGGCCGTTTTCGTGCGGGTGACACGTAAAAGCACCCACTACACTCTCTGAGTGGTTGGCGTTAGGAAGGGCATCCAGCTGTAGAAACTCTGCCAAATCAGACTGGAGCCTGGTGTTGCCATCCGGTTTCACCAGTCCTCAGTCAAATCGTCCAACCCATGCTAGCATGGAAAGCGGACGTTAAACGATGATGATGATGATGAAGCTCCCATCTTCTCATCATCCACCCTTGTTTGTCACTCTCTATCCCCATATTCACTCCTGCATACCTTTGATCTCTCTACATACCTTGTCACTGAGCAACTCTCCTCCACCACCTCTCTCCCTGCACACATCATTTCCCTATTTGTTGTCTATGCAGTATTATTACAATGCTGCTTCCCTACTTTTTTGTATTGCCTCCTCCTCCTCCTCCCTGACTCACTCCTATTTCCTTCACCATTGACCATGTCCCCTCTTGTTTGCTACTCACTACATCCCTATATCTTTATATTCTTTAACTCTAACCATTTGTTGCTCTCCTCACACTCTTGTGAACCCACCTGATGCTCTGTCCCTCCCTATCCCTTTCACTTGTTCCTCTGTTCCCATCCTCTTCACATTCACCCTCTTGTACCTTGAGGGTACATCTTGACACCTCATCTTCTCTTCTTTTTCAGTTGCAGTAGTTATGTATATCCTTTAAAGCAAGATAACTGTACCTACCCTATTATATACTCTTGCCTCTTAACACCTGGCATAAGCCATCGCCCTCAATTCTACACCATTCTCAATCAAGGGATTTAGTTTTGTAAGCCAGTTGGCAACCTCACTAATGCTGGAGATATGAAAAAGGACACAATACATCATGTAAAGTGGTTGGTGTTAGAAAGGACATTTTGTTAGACACCATGCCAAAAACAGACCTTGGAGCTTGACACAATTCTCTGACCTGTCAGATCCTATCAAACTGTCTAACCCATGCCTGCATGGAAAATGGATGCTAAATGATGATGGTGATGGTGATATATGTGTGTGTGTATAGGACTTTGTTTCTCAGTGAAACTAAATGCATATAAATAAGACTTTGTGTGTTTATTTCACTTTTACATACAAGTGTGTGTGTATGTGTGTAAAATTGCAGTGCAAATGTCATTGGAAATATCCATTCTAGTGTTTGACTTTCTCATGTAAAAATGTTTGCTCTACCTTAACTCTGCAACTCCGAAGATGGATACTTGCATGGCTGAGGACTGAGCTAATGTTTCTACTTTTTCCTTGGTGGAGGACACCTTTCTTATATTGATTAAACAGTTTGTGTGTAATTTAACATAAGATTGGTTGCCAGACATCCTCCAGTCTTTTATTAATTACACATGCAATAATAGAATGGTATGTTTTAGTTATGCGCACACACACACATACACACACACACACTCTCTCTCTCTCTCTATATATATATGTGTGTGTATGTATATATATATATAGAGAGAGAGAGAGCGAGATAGATAGATAGATAGATAGGCAGAGGTCACAAATGAATGTGGCCTGCATTCCAAATATGGAAACAGAGAAATATGGAGGGGTATCAGTACAGCTCTTGTCATAATTGCCTGAATACAAATCTTTTTAATTATAGAATGAATATGTCTGTTAATTATCCTTCTGCTAGTTTACTTGTTTTGCTTTTGAGCTAAAATTTGAGTTGGTTAGACATGGAAAAATGGAAGTTTAGAATTGATAAATTATACAGGAGAACAGTCTAGAATCTGATACAGTCACACACACACACTAGTTGTTTAATTTATTGTCTGATGTAATAATTTCTTTGAAAGATATGATGTGATTGTTGTTGTTGTTTAGGCCCTGATCAACCTTGATGAAGCAGATTATGAACAAAAGCACTCCAGCTGTGACCATCCATCCTTTGATTGTTAAGCATTGCAGATATCTTGGTGTATGTTATCCAATATAAACTAAATACTTCACAATATTAAGCAAAAACAAAAACCTGACATTACTTGACCTGCTATAAACAGTAGCTAACTCTATTAAATCACACCATCTCAAATACTACATATACACACACACACATGCGCATATATATGTATATATATATATATATATCACTCCATCTTAATTATAAACTGCAGCTATCTCCTTATTAAATTACACCATCTTAAATAGTGCGCACACACACACACACACACACACACACACACACACACACTATTTAAGTTGGTAGGGTGTGAGTCAATAAGAAATTGGCTGTTGTTTATAGCAGGCTAAATAATGTCAGGTTTTTGTTTTTGCATGATATTGTGAAGCATTTAGTTTATTACTTCTCCATTTCCAACAACTGTGCCTTTCTTGTTTTATTGAAAGAAATAGCATCAACATCACCATAAATCTGTTTTCCATTCTTGCATGTGTTGTACAGAGTTTATTGAGGCAGATTTTCTATGGCTGAATGCCATTCCTGTTACTAACCCTCAACTGTTTCCTAGTAATCTAATATCTCTTCATGGCTTGACATGTTTTCACAGAATATTGGAATAAATGACATTGCTTGCATGACAATGATACTCATTTCTGGCTATAATGGGATATCAAGACAAGGGGACACACACACACACGCATGATGAGTTTCTTTCAGTTTCCATCAACCAAATCCACTTACAAGACTTTGGTTGGCCTGGGGTTATACTAGAACACACTTGCCCAGGCTACCATGTAGTGAGACTTAACCTGAAACCATATAGTTGGGAAGCAAACTTCTTGACCACACACCCATGCCTATCCCTATATCTTCAATATTTATGTCTTGTATGTTGCTGAGTAGAACTGGGATCAAAAGTGTTCCAATCATGACCATCACAACTTTTTATATATCGCATAACATTATCCAATGCATACTACCTTATTTAAAAAGGAAGGCACTTTGGAAAAATTTGTCAAAAGAAGACATGGCTGTGTACTTAAGAAGCTTGCTTCCCAACTACATGTTGGGTTCAGTCTCACTGTGTGGCACCTTGGGTAAGTGTCTCTTATGGAGCCTATCAATGTCTTGACGCCTTCTGAGTGGAATTAGTGTATAGTAACTGTACAGATGTCCATTGTGTGTGTGTGTGTGTGTGTGTTAATGTTTGGATTCCTTGTTTTGCATGTGAAGTTTGCTGCCATTCTCTGTCACCAGTCATCCAGTGGTTCTATGCTTTCAAATGTGTATGGAATAAAAGGTTCCTTGCTTGTAAAACGAGAGGATTAACAACAAAAAGGGCATAAAGCTGTAAAAAAAAATATTTCAATTTGTCTTTGCCTTACTCATCCTAGCATGGGAAATTGGATATTAAACAAATGAATGTCGTTGCCCTCAGTATTAGCAAAGCTTTTGACTGTGGTGAGCAAATTTTCTGCATGTAAACTTCATAGTTAATTGGGCACTAATATAGTTGATGTAGCAAGAGGAAAACTTTTAATTAATTTAATTATAATTACACTGAAAGTGATGACAACACTCATCAGCTAAATAATTAATTCTGATTAAAAGAGAGAGAGGGTGGGGCAAATAAACAATCTCAAAATTGAATGTGGAATCCAGTGGAAATGAGGTGAGTTAGATATTTACTGGTAACTAGATATGTTTCACTATTATTAGACCTCATCAGTGAAGGGTTATCTCCCCTGTTTTATATTATTACCATAAATAACCATTTAGAAAATGGTGATTCACTTTACTAAGGACATAAAAGCAAATAAAATTTTTTTGGCTAACAACTATATCATTTATGTTAGCATATACTTTACTGCTAAATTTGTAAGCAGCAGGTGACCCTCAGTATTTTCCCCAGGTAGTATTCCAGAAGCTATTTATTGCTGTAAAACCTATATATGTATATATCACTTGTCATTTTCAGATCTTGCAGTAATGGTTAGACTAAATATTGCTGATAAGGTCTAATAACATCAAAACATGTCTAGAGTTATCTCTGTACAGCTAAACACCAGACTTACTATGGACTACAGCTGTCCATATTTTAATTACTGCTTCATCCTGGGTCCCTTGCATTTTTTTTTGTAGTGGTGGTGGTGGTGGCGGTGATGGCAGCAGCTCCAAAATTTAGAAATTATTGTCTTCAATAAAGCTGCAATTTTAATTAAAATTTCTTGTATTGATTAATTTGTGTGTGTGTGTCCTGTGTCCAACAACTTTTCTGTATAGTTTCCAAATAAGCATTATCACTTTTCAGTAATGTTATAAATAACCAAGTATAAAAACATCATCATCATCATTATCACTATCAACAACATTACTGTTTATTCAGTGATGTTATATATAGCTAAGTATACATCCTCATCAACACCATCATCATCATCATCATCATCATGCAATGGATGTTATTAGTTAAGTACAAACCAATGTAGATTTAGTTGTAATTGAGTTTCTAACTTGTTTGGTTGTTGATGGTGTGAAGCTGACTGACTGACCTCATTGAGAACCTGAATGTTGGAGTGGTGGTTGTGGTGTAGTAGTTCTGCTGGTTAATGACAGTAGCAGCAGTAGCTTGGTGGTGGTAGTAGTAGTAGGAGGTGTTAGTAGTAAAGGCATTGGGAATACTGGTGGATGTAGCAGATGTGGTGAGGATGAATCAAATGATGGTGATTAAATAGTAGATTAAGTAGTAGTGGTGGCAGTATTGTAACACTAACACTGCTACTACTTCTACAATCTACATACTCTGCCAATCTCCCCCAACTTTTTGTTACTTGTATAATAGATGCAAGAAAATTGTGTGTGTGTGTGTATTATGTAAAGTACTGAGATAGTGTGTGTAGGGATAAATTGTGAATAAGTTTGAATGTTAGAGGTGTGGCTGTGTGGTAAAAAGTTTGCTTCTCAACCACATGGTTCCAGGTTCAGACACACTGTGTGACACCTTGTGCAAGTGTCTTCTACTATAGCCTTGCGAATGGATTTTGGTAAATGGAAACTGAAAGAAGCTTGTCATTTATATATATGTGTGTGTGTGTCTTTGTGTATATGTTTGTTTCCCACCACCGCTTAATAACAGGTGTTAGTGTGTTTACATCCCTGTAACTTTAGTGGTTTGGCAAAAGAGATTGACAAAATAAGAACTAGACTTTACAAAAATAAATAAATAATAAGTATTGGTGTTGATTCATTCTAGGTGATGCTCTAGCATGGCCAAAGTCTAATGACTGAAACAAGACAAAAAGATGTTTATATACATGTCTAATAAACGTACATTTAATCTCACTGTGAGTAGAGGTTAAACCATGGGGGGCGGTCTTCATTGCAGAATAAATCAAAGAGCAACTAGTTTAGTCTGGTCTAAGACTATTGGTAAGTCAGTAATGACCAGACAGAACTAGTTGAGTTGTTTGGCAAAGACAACCCTGTTGTGTAACATCACACTGTGTTTAAATTTATATATATATATATATATATAATCATCATCATCATCATCATCATCGTTTAACGTCCACTTTCCATGCTAGCATGGGTTGGACGATTTGACTGAGGACTGGTGAAACCGGATGGCAACACCAGGCTCCAATCTAATTTGGCAGTTTCTACAGCTGGATGCCCTTCCTAACGCCAACCACTCAGAGAGTGTAGAACTTTTATACACTCTTATATATATATATATATATATAAATAAGAGTGTATAAAATATTTTTACACATATAGGCAAGGCCATTGACAGCACTCCTTACATGCTAAAAAGGCCAGTTAAAACCCAAACCATGAAAAAGAGAATTCATGAGGCACGCTGTTATGACACTAGAATGAACTAAAAATGAATTAGTTAATTTCAGGTACTAGTTTCTCCAGGAGAAATAAATCGCATTCCCGATCTTTTCTATTTTAGAGAATGCAAACAGATGCCAGTTTCTATAGAAGGAAAAAAAGCAGAAGTGTTTTGTGGGGGCACCTTAAACCACCTCAAAGCTTTTTGCCCCGTGGTGGAGAAAGCACACACGAAGATCTCCACCGTTGCTACTAACTTCTCAATGTGGGTGAAAAACTATTACCTCACATCTGCCTCCTTCCTCCGACTCAGGTGTCGCAAAAGCAAAGTCCTCATTGATTTCGTACCAAAAGGCTTTTGTCGGAGATAAGAGAAAAACATAAGGACACAGGAAATGTGTTAAGGGCGACAGGAAGCGGTGCAGCTTCCTAGGTCTAACCAACAGTAGTATTATTCCCTTCAGGGGACTGTCACATTAAGTTGACAGCATACAACTACTTCATCGTATCACTACTGCATAAATCTCTCTGAGAGATTTAGAAATGTATTATTTCTAAAAATATGTTCTGTCTTATGATTTTTATTTATGCATGCTAACCACTGGTAATAAATTATTTTAATTTATTTACCCTCATATTTACTATAGTGTATATGTGTGTGTGTGTGTATATATATATATATATATATATATATATATATATATATATATATATATATATATATGTATATATATATATATATATATATATATGTATATATATATATATATATATATATATATATATATATATATATGCGTAACTTAGTGGTTTAGCAAAGAGACCAATAGAATAAGTAAGTACCAAGCTTTAAAAAGAAATGTACAGGGGTTGATTCATTCGACTAAAAATTCTTCAAGGTGGTGCCTCAGCACGGTCAGAGTCTAATGACTGAAACAAAGAAAAAGAAAAACACTAAAAGATAAAGAAAGATGTGTGTGGGTGTGTATAAACATCTGCATATAGTTAAGAGGTTTACTTTACAGCCACAGGGTTCCAAGTTCTATGTTTGTATGTGTCAGTTTGGACAAATGTCACCTACCATAGCCTTAGGTTGACTAATGTCCCATTCCATGGCACCTTGGGCAAGTGTCTTCAACTATAGCATGAGGCTAACCAAAGTAGAGTAGATTTGGTAGACAGAGCCTCAAAGAAGCCCATTGTGTGTGTGTGTCCTTGTCTTGGCCACATGTGATAATTGTAAATGAATGTCACCATCATACAAGCAGTGCCATTAATTTTCAATATTCTGAAAAAGCATGTTCAGTATTACCTTGCTTGGAAACAGGTGAGGGTTGGCAACAGGAAGGGCATCCAACCATACAAAATATCCCTCAGTAATCTCTGTTTGACCCATGCAAGCATGGAGAAGTGGATGTTAAAATGATGATGTAGAGGGAGAGAGGAGAGGTTGGGATGGAACCATGGCTGTCACTTATTTTACATCCATCATTCTCTTACCATTATACCATTAACATCTCAACTAGCCTACACTTGTACCCTCCCCTACACCAATACCGTTCTCTACTGCTCAAGGCTCCCCTTTCAGACCACTCTCTTTCTACCGAATATTTGTATAACTGTCATAATTGCTCCTTTACTTGCAATTAGGTAGCTACTATTTGTGTCTCTCCCCTTACACCCTGCTGTTACTGTCTCTCTCTCTTCAGTTCTCCTTTACTGTTCTCTCACTCTCTCTCTCATACTTCTCCTTTCTCCCTTGCACTCTAGTTCATCTTCTACATTACCATCTCTTTTACCCACTCTGTTGGTCACATAGCCCTGGATAAATGGAGACAACATAAGCAGTGAAGATCCTCTTCTTTGTTGCAGAGTACAAGGCAACTTCACTTCTACTGGTGCCATGATAAAATGTATCCGGTGCATTCTATAAAATGGATGACAAAAAGAAGCATAAATATTGTAAGGTTGAGTGGAATTCTTTAGTCTTCTCAAAAATGTGCCCAATACATTCTGTAAAGTGGTTAGTGGTATGAAGAACACCCAGTCATAGAAAGCATGCTGCAGTATAAAGTACAAGTGAGTTGTGGTCTCCCAGCCATGCCTAGGAAGACAATAACTCCAAACTGACTTGGAGGGTGATGAACAATCTAATCTATTCCAGAATAGGTTGGATGTGAAATGATGATAATAAGTGCATATGTATGAATTGCTTTTGTTAAACAAAACTACCTTATGGTATTTAGTGCCTTTGGTGAACTTTAGCATTTGATAAATAGAGATTGATAAAATAAGTACCAGGCAATTCCTGAAGTTGATTATGTAACTATATGTGTGTGTTTGTGTGTATATGTATGTTTCTGTATTTGCTTTGCAAGATTCTTGATGTGAAAATCATGTGTTGAAACAGATATTATTCTTGGGGATGGTCATATTTTGCCAATTAAACACACACACTATATATTCGGTCTTCACTTCAGCTTTAATATTATCATTTTAGTTTCTTTGTCAAAGTTCTTTCATTACACATCCTGTGACCTCTTCAGCGACTCTATCCCACATGTCTCTTGTTCTGCTTATTCCATTTTGTCTTGAAAAGAACTGATAAAGAAACTAAAATTGAGCTGAAGTGAAGGCCAAATATATTGTGCATGTGTTTCATTTGGCAAAATACGACCATCCACAAATATAATAATAAATATATGTATATGCCATTCTGTTCACTGCTACAAATGTACCATTCAAGAAAATGTCTTTATAATTAGTTTTCTGTGATCAAAGGGTGGTTTGGTCACCTGATTGAATTAATAATATCACATTTTAGGAGAAGTGCATTGTATAAAGATTATTTTTGATCACAAGTTCAGCTGGAGGATAAGTAGAACAATTAGCCAGGAATAAATCTTATACTTGACATTTAATCCTGGTTTCTTGCTGCTACTAAATATTTGTAAACCAAAAGTAATATAGTCACCCCTCTCGAGCCAGTGATGGTGAATATCTTTCCTCATTTATGATCAATAAATGTCTTATCACCACAAATGTCAGGGCTTTTCTTAAATAGCATTTTTGTTACCAGCCTTCTGAATATTCACACTTGTCTTCAGGCAAGGCTGTGTGGTTAAGAAGCTCACTTTGCAAACGTGTGGTTTTGGATTCAATCCCACTGCATGGCTCCTTGGGCAAGTCTCTTCTGCTATAGGTGGCCAATGCTATACGAGTGAGTTTAGTTGATGTTTAGCAGCTCATCATAACTTAGCAGTTCAGCAAAGTAGACCTATAGAATAAATATCAGATTCATAAAAAAAATAAAAAGCATAAGTACTAAGATGAATTTCTTAAATAAACCTTTCAAGGCCCCAGCATGGCCACAGTCCAATGACTAAAACAAGTTAATGGTAAAAAAAAGTTCTGTTCATTATGATAGATTTTAGTTTTTGTTTCAAGACCATCAGTTCATTAAACAGTATATATAGGCTTAGGTGTGGTTGTGTGGCAAGAAACTTGCTTCCCGACCATATGGTTCTGCGTTCAGTCCCACTTTGGGCATGTTACCCCATGGTTTCAAGTTCCATCTCACTGCTTAGCACCTAGGTCGAGTGTCTTCTGTTATAGCCTCATACCAACCAATGCATTGTAAACATGAACTGTATGGAAGATCAATGTGTGTGTGTTTGTGAATGTTTACATTCTATGTCTTGCATGAAAGTGTTGAGCTAAAAGTTGGTGACATTATGTTGTTTCCTGTCAAAAACTTGTTTGCTAACTCTGTTCTTTTGAAAATGAGTGGAATAAAAACTCCTTTACTTGAAAAATAGTTAAGGATTATCAGCAATCAGTGCATCTGGTCATAAAACAATGGCTCAGTAACAAGTATTCATCTAACCCAGTGGTTCTCCACCAGGGTCCATATGACCCTTGGGGTCATAAGATTCCAGTGTTAAAATCTATCAGCAATCAATTGATTATACTTCTACAATACACAAAATATTCCCACAATTTTTTAGATATTATTTCTTATAATATATAATTATAGAAATATAATAGGATTTTTTAAAGCATCAAATGACTAGGAGGGTTCATGCAAGTAAAATAGGAATCAACGGGAGTCCCTAGGAAACAAAAAATGGTTGAGAATCACTGAGCTAACCCATGCTATCATGGAAAAACCATACAAAACAAATCAACAAATAATGTGGCTTTATAGAATTGTTAAAACCCAACACAAAATGCAGTGAAACTACTGTGGAGAATTTGAGGGCTGGTTTTTCAAATAGAAATTGATGACTACTCACCACCAGACCAGCTTTGATGTTTGGGGCATGGACTCTACACTTCATCAATGACTGATGACTATGATTGTGGCATCCGTGCTCTCTGACTTGTCTCCCGGTTGGGCATTTGTCAAATTTGCAAGCTGCATATTTGGGCTGTAGCTAGAAGCATTACTTTGCCTGCTGGGACATTAGGGCTGACCACCAGTTGTGGTCAGCATTTGTGAGGGACATGGTGAAATTATTGGTCAGAGCTGGCTCAACCCACTTTAATTGAATGCTGCTGCAAATACATGTAAGTAGTACCAGACCTGCTTATGAAGAGTGCCTGTTCCCAAAAATCAACTTGCACATACTGACACATTTTGCTCACCAGTTTTAATTGACTGAAATAGATCTAGAAATCACCAACATGTATCCATTTGGCAGTAACAGTCTACATGATGTCACCCATTCGTTTTACTAGACAGCTATGAACCACACTTATGGAACATCTCCAAGAAATTGGTAATATTAAACTTTCATTGAAATGGCATCAACATACCAGGATATATTTGGGTCCCTTCTATGTTTTCAATTTCATTTCTACTAACATGGGCACAGGTGTAGCTGTGTGGTAAGAAGCTTGCTTCCCAACCACATGGTTTTGGGTTCAATCCTACTGTGTAGCATCTTGAGTAAGTGTCTCCTACTACAGCCTCGGGCTGACCAAAGACTTGTGAGTGGATCTGGTAGATGAAAACTGATAGAAGCATTGTGTTTATATATATATATATATATATATATATATATATAATTGAAAAAATTGGAGCCAACATGAAGGGGTATGGTTGGACACATATTTTTAAATCACTACAATTGTTTCCACACAATGTAATTCTCTAGGTGTGCAGGTACTTGATTATGCAACTGTTTCCCTGCATTGTGAGATCTAGTTGTGTTTCCTCAGGTGATACGTAAATATTGTCTCCATAAGTTTAAAATCCTCGGCTTCAAGAACATCCCTTTTGTCTGTCATGGCCTGAATTTAGTAGTAGTCACTGAGCTTATCAGGGTGTGTTGTTGCTGAAGGGCCATTGACAAACTGCTTTGAATGTGCCTGTGTTTGCCTTCCACCACCACTTGACAACTGGTGTTAGTGTGTTCACATCCCCATAATTTAGTAGTTTGGCAAAAGAGACCAATAGAATAAATAATAGGCTTAAAAAAAAGTCCTAGGGTTGATTTGTTTGACTAAAACCCATCAAGGTGGTGCCCCAGTATGGCCACAGTCAAATAACTAAAACAAGCAAAAAATAAAAGACAAGGATAGAATTTGTGTTTTATTCTTCCACAGTCCATAAAGTACCAGTGATTAACTTCATCCATGAAATGTCACTTTGTGCTTAAATTACAATTTATTAACAGAGCGTGCAGGTAGAATCATTAACATCTCAGACAAAATACTTTGCAGCATTTCTTTCTGGTTTTATGGTCTCAGTTTATATTCTGCCGAGGTTGGCTTTGCCTTTTTCCTTTTCAGGACTGTGGATTAATAGAATCAGTAGAGCATCTGATAATGTATTGGTGTATATAGTTAATTCTTTCTATATCAGTATCACCTGAGGGCAGCTTTGGCAATAAAGTACTGGGGTCAATCTAATCGACTGTCATCCCTTAACCACTTCCAATTGCCTAGCCTCTTGCTTATACTCTTTTACTTGTTTTAGTCATTTGACTGTGGCCATGCTGGAGCACCGCCTTTAGTCGAGCAAATTGACCCCCAGTCAAGCGATGTTGGGGGGACAAACACACACACACACACTTATATATATACATATATATGATAGGCTTCTTTTCAGTTTCCATCTACCAAATCCCCTCACAAGGCTTTGGTCGGCCCGAGGCTATAGTAGAAGACACTTGCCCAAGGTGCCACGCAGTGGGACTGAACCTGGAACCATATGGTTGGTAAGCAAGCTACTTACCACATAGCCACTCCTGCGCTTATATTAGAAATTGTTATTATTGTTGTTGAACTTTTGAAGACTGAGTTTTTAAATTTACCTATGTCACATTTTAGGTGGCTTCAACATCTATTAATTCCCTCTTGGCTTCTATTTATTAGAGTTTGGATTGGTAAGTGAATGAAAAGAGGGAGATTCAGAGAGAGAGAGAGAGAGAGAGAGAGTGCAACTCCAGTGAAGCTAAAACAGAATTTAATATATGCAAAAAAAAAAATAATAAATAAAATGTGAAGTTGGAATGGCAGTGTTTTAATATTTATCTGCCAAACAACCAGCAAGTGGCATTCAAATGATACCAGTTTCACATGGTCTGTAAGTTTACAGGCACACACACACACACACAAGTAAAAAGGTCAAATGCTAACAGGGGAAAGTTTTTATTTTATTTTTTATTTTTTAAAGGAAGAAAGACTAGTGCATGCCTTGTATGGTTCTTTGAATAATGTACTTGAAATAATGACCATCAAGTTGATAATAGTATTATTTCTCTTTGAAAAGTCACCGTTGGTTGCCGATTGTAGATTTGGGTCAAAATTATTTTGGTTGAATTATGTCCCTGGTTTCTGCTAATAGCCATTACTTTATCCCCCACCCCCACCCACTTCAGCATCATCTGAATGCTGTTATCACTCTCTTCTGTCAGATGTTGGCTTTTTATGATTTGATTTGACAAGAATAATCTTCTGATTTGTATGTCATAACTATCAGCTCCATGACATGTATGTGTGTATATTTGTGAATAAGTGTGAGTGTGTGTTTATTTGTGGATATGTGTATATGGGTTTGTTTGTAAATGGTGACTGGATGTATGCATATGTTGAATATAGATGTGTAGTTGTGTGGGTGTGTCTGTGTTACTGTGAAAGTATGAGTATTTAAAGAGTGTGTATATGTAACAATGTACTGCCTGTATGTATGTGTTGTGAGAATATATGGTGTGAGCTGTGACCCTGCATATTTATGTAGAAGCCTGAGTAAACACAGGCTGCACAAATCTATACACACACACACACACACACACATCCATTACATGTTGGTGCTTGTATCTATAATCTGTATATTCATACATCTGTATTTATGAATATATGTATATATATGTTAGTGCATGTATTAACTTGTATGTACTTATGTCTCTGTGGGTGTATACATATATTTATGATTGTGTGTATATATCTTAATGCTTGTGTCTATAATGACTTGTATGTGCTTACATCTATGTGGGAGTATACATTAATGATTTTGTGTAGATATGTTAGTGCTTGTCCCTATGATGATTTGTATGTGCTTACATCTATGTGGGTCTATACATATATTTGAGTATGTCCATATATGTTAGTACATGTGTCTATAATTAGTATGTACATACATTTATAAGTATGTTAACTCCTGCGTATATAACTAGTGTGTGCATGCGTGTATGTGTGTATATATTATACATATATATTCATACATTTATCAGCATGCGTATGTCTATAATAACCTATAAGTATATTCATCTTTGTCTATACATGCTTGTACTCATGCCTATAATAACTGTATAGGTGCACATGCATACATTTGTGTGTATATCTATTCGTGTTTGTGTGTATAATAACCTATTTGTATAGACACCTATGTAATCAATGTGGCTGTATATACATACATTCGTGTATAAATGTGTGTGTTTGCAGATATACCACTATGTATAGACACTGACACTACTGCATTGATATGCAGTTGCTGCACCTTGCTACTATTAGATATTTGTATTTTGTTTCACTGTAGGCTAACCCTGATCCTGTAGACTTATGATCAAAGGTGTTCCATCCATGACCACCACCTCTTTTATATTTTGAACCATAATGTCCAACATGTTGTTCTTTTTTAAGATGGTTGGATGTAATATGAGGGAGATTTGCCGAACTGGGTGTTCTGTGCAAATATATGTAGCTTGTAGCAGCTTCAGAAGCTACAATGGCTTGTCATGTTAAAGCTGTTGAATCTAACTAAAATGCTGTGCATGGTGACTTGTCTAGAGATGTGTAGCATGATTTAACTGTTGAAATTGTAATGGCTTGTAAAGCTGTTACATCTGACAAAAAAGGGTGTCTTATTACTGCTAGATAAACTTTGAGTGACTCTATTACAATGTGATTGGTTACAAAAGCCAGTCAACGACAAAGCATCAATGAAATGGGAACCTGTCTAGGGGTATTTAGCTTGTGGTAGCTGCTAAAACTAATGATTTCTAGCTACAAAATAGTTATTTCTGATAAAAATAGTTTAAGATATAGTAGCTCTGTTTTCAATATATTTTGCTTGGTACCAAAGGTAACGGCATTTTGTCAGGGTAGGACCTGGAAGATAAAATATGTTGTTTCTTTTATATTTAATACACAGCATAGTCCATTTTTGGATTAGTCCATTCCTTGAATAATGTTGAATTATGTTGTGTTAGTATCAATGAATTTGTCTGTCTGAATCATGGTATAAGCTACAGTTTTCAAAAAGAAATGTAAATGTATCCATTTACGCATGCTCACTCATATACTCATGTACCGTCAAGGGAGTTTTTATTAGGTCACACAACCTGAGGCTGTGGAGTCAGTATACACAATCTTTGACCCTCCCAACTCCTTAATGTGGTTTACTACTGACTCTGACTCTTCATGCAATGTTATTATCAATTCTAATATGCCAGTGGCAGGTTCAAACTCATAAACAAGTTTGTTGACAAATGGTGTAAATACACTTAAATCAGCTCACGTGCCACCTATCCAGACTGTGAGGTGCAAGCATTTCAGAATGGTTATTTCCTCTTCCGTCACAGAAACCAGATGGTGATGCTGCAAGCTGATAGAGACAATCTCTCTTATTTTATTCTAGTCGGTGTATGTCAGCTGGTAGCACTAATCAGTGGAGTTAGAACCTGTCACTGGCATATTCAAACTGGTAATAACATTGCATTTATACACCGCTTAGTGCTCCACCTTTGACTCTTCAGTCTATTGTACCATTCACTCTAACTCAATTTATGATACCATTTCTGATTCAAACCCCTTAATTATCGATTCTGATCCCTTCCCTTTCCCTTCACCCTTCCTCACCTCCTGCACCAATAGTGATTCTTTCTTCGCTACATCACAACTATAAATCTGTTCTTTTCATCATACTTTTATACCCTCTCTATGCCTAAAATTATCACAAACTTTCTCCTAGAGGTAATATTTATCCCCACTTAAATGTGGATGCACTGTTAGAACACATTATACTGTGGTAGATACCATGAAAATTGTATGGTATCTAGTCTTGAAAATTTGCAAGACAGCCTCACTCGTGTTGGTGCCACATGAAAAAAAAAAAAAACTACCTGTTATTCTCTGTTAATTGGTTGATACCATACATGAAAATTGTATGGTATCTAGTCTTGAAAATTGCAAGACAGCCTCACTCATGTTGGTGCCACATGAAAAAAAGAAAAAAAAACTATCTGTTATTCTCTGTTAATTAGTTGATGTTAGAAAGGGCATCCAACTGGTAGGAATCATGTCAAGACAGACATTGGAGTACAATGTTTCTCCGACTTGTCAGATCCTGTTGAACTGTCTAACCCATGCCATCATGGAGAGCAGATGTTAAATGATGATAATGACTAATCAAATACAGTATATACGGTCAATGCGAATCAGCTGGCCACATTTTTCACCTTGTAAACCTGTTAAAATTTGGAGCTCTGTTGGTGTCTGTGTCTTTGATTGTAGATCCACTTGGTCAGGAATAGCTTGGTGCTAAACAACAAATTCTTTGTGCTTTTTGTATTGGGGTGGGGAAGGAATGTAGTTTCGTTATTCTTCAAATTTCTTCAATTTCTTTCCTTTCCTATAGGTTTTTGCATGGCAAGTTGCGGACCAACTTCTGACTGTCAATCGAGATCTTGAATCCTGTTATTTTGCTGCTCAAACAATGAGGACAAAGGTTTGTGTTTTACGACTTTCTACTGTACCAGTCAAATACTGGGGTCAGTTATTTTTTTACTATATTTCCCATCAAAAAGACATTTATGGATTGGTACCATTAATGGTGGATGAAATGATAGTTGAATTTATCGTTCCTATCTACCAGGGGTCAGTAGAATAACCACTATCCAAGAACTGGGGTCAACTATTCAATGCAATTGTATAAACACAATGGTTCTTGATCTCATCCACACCATGATTTCAGTCACTTCTCTAACTATATATATATTATGTCACTAAAAGGTGTTCCACATTAGATTCACTGTTCCACATTTCTGATGACTATATTCGCTGGTGTCTTCCATCTTTTCCTTTAAGGGAATTTTAACTGTAAAACATTTGTGGGATCTTAAATATGAAGAAATGTTTGTGAGAGAGAGACACTCAGGAAGAGAGAGAGAGAGACACTCAGGAAGAGAGAGTGAGAGACACTCAGGAAGAGAGAGAGAGAGACACTCAGGAAGAGAGAGTGAGAGACACTCAGGAAGAGAGAGAGAGACACTCAGGAAGAGAGAGAGAGAGACACTCAGGAAGAGAGAGAGAGAGAGAGACACTCAGGAAGAGAGAGAGAGAGATGTGTCATCAATCAGGGGAAGTAATGAAGGTATCTCTCTGCAATATAAACATGTGATGGGTTATTGACTATTGGAACAGTGTTGGTCAAAATATCAGCCATTGTTTGTTAGAACTATGTAGATATGTCAGAGATGTATATCTAGTCTCATTGTAAGCATAGAAAAGTAGACATTAAAATTATATGTGTGTGTGTACGGCAAGAGAATAGAAAACACTAAGACAAAGTAAAAAAGCAAACTGTATTAGATCTATGCAAACACAGATTGAACCCTTTAGCATTCAGATTACTTTGTCAAATGTAATGCTTATTTATTCACATTGTTTTAAATCTATCATTCATTATCTTGTAGCTTCAAGACAATTATGATGTGATTGTTTATTTTTAGATAGTCATTGTACAGTAAATGTGAGAAGCCAGATCTGTCTGGTCTGAACATGAAACAGGTAGAATATTAGGGCAGGATATGGATGGTTTAAATGCTAAAGGGTTTAATATAACCTGTTGATTTGGTATTTTGGTTGGTTTTTACACATTGATATGTTTCTTCTCAAAAGGATAGCTGAACAAATCTTAGATTTGACTATGTCATCTTGTTTTCCCTAGATATTAGAAAAAGTAAAATATGTTCAGCCACACATACACAAATGCCTGTGTGATCGAGACCCTTGGCAATTTGCTGTGCTTGAGACGACACATCAAGCCAAGTGAAATTGTAGTCTTGGCCAGTGCTGGTGACATGTAAAGGGCACCTGTGTCGGTGACACGTAAAGGACATCTGTGTCGGTGACACGTAAAGGACATCTGTGCTGGTGACACGAAAAAGACATCTGTGCTGGTGACACGAAAAAGACATCTGTGCTGGTGACACGTAAAAGGCACCTGTGCCAGTGACACATAAAAAGTATGCACTACACTCTTGGAGTGGTTGGCATTTGGAAGGGCATCCAGTTGTAGAAACCAAGCCAAAACAGACTGGAACTGGCTTACCAGTTCCAGTCAAGCCTTCTACCCCAAAACGGACGCTAAATGAAATGATGATGTGTGTGAGTAATGCCTATATTTTATTTTACAGATACAATGTTTCTTTCATGAATTACCAGCATCATCACACACAGTAAGTACACCTTTTATTGGTTACCTCATCACAACAAGTACCCACTTTACTAGCTACACTATTCATTTTTGTCTCCCCTTCTTGACTCCCTATATGTATTTCAGGACAACTGCTGGTGAACCAAGGCATAAATGTTAACCATTTCAAGCTCATATCTTTTATCTTATTTGTTTTAGTCATTGCCTTGAAGAATTTTAGTTGAGTGAATTAACCCCAGTACTTATGTTTTGTAAAGCATGGTATTCTATCAGTCACTTTTGCCGAACTGCTAAGTTACAGGCACATAAACATACCAATACTGGTTGTTAAGCAGTGGTGGGAGACAAACATACACACATATATGATGGGCTACTTTCAGCTTCTGTCTACCAAATCCACTCACTAGACTTGGGTTGATCTGAAACTATAGCAGAAAACACTTGCCCAAAGTAACACACCCGAAACCATGTGGTTGGGAAGCAAACTTCTTACCACACAGCTAAGCGTGCACTTGTATTTCTGACAAATAAATGATTTTAGTTAATTTGTTCACATCAAGACTATAAATAGGTTTAATCTTTTAGCATTCAGACTACTCTGTCAAATGTAATTCTTATTTATTCACATTATTTTGAATTATCTTGTAGCTTTAAGATTTCAATGATGTGATTCTTCTAATTCCTGATTGTGCCAAGGAATTATCACCATTTTATGTCACTTGGTTAGAAATAGTGTATATCACTAAACAGCAACAACAAACGTTGTTTTTCTATAGCTCCAAGTTATCTCTGATTCAGTAAACTTAAGGTACTCCTGCCATAATCCTATTGTCTTCTTACATGGGCCCTCATAGCCAAATGTATTCCTTGTTTCATATGATGTTAGAGTGTGATGTGAATGAGTTTTTTTGTTTTTTTTGTTTTTTTTTTTGCTGCTATTTCGAGAAGGTTGAAGTGGCTTGTGTTTCAAGATTGATTTTCATTTATATTTCAGTGTTTAAGAGATTCCTTATTAAACCATGCCAGTAAAATAAATCCAGACACTGCACCTGTGATAGTAACTCAGGTTGGTATATCTTCCTAACATTGATTGATTGGTTTTACAACTTATTGTTATACACTTAATCATCTTGGTTGTAATGTTTGTCTCTTTTTTCCAGTTTTACTTGCATGATTTCAATGCTTAACCCTAACCATCTTGAGGAACTGTCTCCCAGCAGCAGTATCTTACCCTTTACCCATTTGTGGCAGGATAATCTCGCTTCTTTATGAACTATGGTAGTGCGTTCTAAAATGTAATGCCAGTAGAGGTGTATGGCTTAGTGGTTAGGGTGTTGGACTCATGATCGTAAAATTGTGATTTCAATTCCTGGACCAAGCAATGTGTTGTGTTTTTGAGCAAAGCACTTCATTTCATGTTGCTACAGTCCCCTCAGATGGCAAAAATGAGTAATCCTGTGACAGACCAGCATCCCATCCAGCAGGGAGTATATGTCATGGAAACTAGGAAACCAGCCCTATGTGTCTATAATGACTGAGGTTGTTTATCCTCTTTTCTATCCTAATGACTGATTAACAACTTACTCATTCATCAGGAATTCTCTCTCTCACAGCAATAAGTATGAATGTAAGAATTAATGTTTTTCGAATGAAGATAAGATGCTAAAATCGGAACAAATGGAGTCTGGTATCTTTTGCAATGGAATATTACCAAAGATTGGGTCTTTGGATTGATTTGTGCCACATTCCTAACAATGTTTCTTCACAACCTTCCACCACTGAACATCTTTCAGTTTAAAACATCTTTTGTTTTCTTAATTCTGTATTAAAAGGTGCTAACTATCTTGAATGATGAAATTCAAGAAACAAAGAAACTATCTCCAAAGAAACTTGTTTTGAGATTTATTGCAGTATATGGTTCTGACATCTTTAATAAGACTTACATGTAAAGTGTGTGCTATTTGTATGTAGGTGGCTACATTGTGTCCAGTTGTATACCTCTGAGTTGTGTACCTATATTTAAATAGTTTTGATTTATAAAAATTTATATATAATGTTAAAATGAATATTGTAATATGGATATATTTTGTTAAATTTTAAATGTTTATTTGGATTTAAGATTGTGTAGTGTATAGATTATATAAATAATTAAGTAGGATGAAGGAATTTGGTGAAAGTCAAATTCTCCTGTTTACCAAAAACATGTGCCTGAAATTTTTCATGGAGAGTTGGGTTTCCTCAGTGATTATATTTAACAGCTGCTGTATTATAACTGTACAAATGTAGCATAACTGGTACACAACCACTTGTGTCCAGTTCACTGTGCCTCCACCCTCCCTTCCTATCACTACCTCATCTCTTTTTGTCTGCCAGTATACTCTTATTCTTTTTCTTCCACACATCCTGGGGCCTGTTATTGCTCTATCTCTTGGGTCACATAGACTTCTGTCAGCTCTCTGCCATCTCAGTTACATTGCCTTGAATATACATTCCTATCTCCGAATACTGAGTACTCCTATCACTTCTGCCACTATCACATAACCCTCCTACCATTATTATTCATACCTCTATTGCTCACACTTCTTATTCTGTAAAGAGTGAGCAGAGACATGGAATTGTGAGGTCCCTTCAGTCATGATGAGGATATGGCTGTCTCTCTAATGCCAGTGCCAGGAAAAAGACATCCAATACATCCTGTAAAGTGTGAAGTTGAGAGTACCTTATAGTCTTGTTGAGGGCATGATTTATCACTAAATGACCCACCTGTGAGAGCTGACTTGTTCAACCCATACCAGCATGGATAAGAGATGTAAAATGATGAGAACTATACTCACACACGCAAACTTTAATTTTGAATTTTTTTTTTTACAGTTATCCCTTGCAGTTGCTGATCTTGCATTACAAATGGGAACATGGAAGCGAGCGGTTGTGGATTTGATTGAGAGGTTGGTATATACTTTCCTATTATTGCTACTACTAGCAATGTCTTCTAGAATCACCTTCACACACAGACATATGTATACAAATACATGTACTCATTTATCTCCATTTATGGGTGGACTATGTATATATCTAGATACACACATATATATATACACCCACATACACATTTATTTTCAAACATATGTACACTCACACATATGTCTATACATACATCTAACCATATTCAACAACACAGATATGTACATCCATAGCATAGAACATTCATGTATACAAGGATATACAGCACACATGCATACTCAGACATATAAGGATATACAAAGACATAAACAATTACACCTCTGTTTGTCTTTACACACATAGCAGGCATTAAACCTTTAGCTTTAAGATTTTGATGATGTGTTTGTGTATGTTAGAACAATATTGTAGAGGTACATGTGAGAGGCTAGGGCTGAACATAAAACAGGTAGAATATTTTGGCCGAGTATGGCTGGTTTAAATGCTAAAGTGTTAAGTATATTCCTTTTGCAATTCTAATCTCTGCTCCATCTTAATTACCCTTTTGATTCAGTACTATCAAAATTTGTCTTGTAACTATTCCCAGGGGATTCTTAACAGACTTCATTTATTATCACATCTTACATTCGTTGGACCACATTATATATATATATGTGTGTGTGTGTGTAATATAAATTAGAGATGGAAACAAAATAATAAAATTTAATTGCAGTGTGGGAGGTGTTTATAAGCCATTTAAAAACAAACAAAAACTGTTAGATTCACTTCAACATTTAAATTTAAATTGTCGAAATATTTTCGTTGCTTTGAAACTTTGACCTGTTCACTGACGGAATTTTGTCAGTAAACAGGTTGCAGTTTCAAAGTGACGAAAATATTTTGACAAATTAAATTTAAATGTTGAAGTGAATCTAACAGTTTTTGTGTTTTTAGATGGCTTATAAACACCTTCCATACTGCAAATTGTTTAATAATTAAATAATTTAATCATTAAAATGATAAATTCAATTCAATTTTATTATTTCTATATAAACAAATGACAACTCTAGTTATTATCATTAAATAACAGATTTTTTTCCAAAAATTAAAAATATTGTTTTAAATCCAATGAGGTTTCATCAGACAGACATATCTTGTTAATTATTTTTTGCAAAATATTGTATTTGTCTATGTTCAAATACGTCACTGGCCACTGAGTTACTTCCCTTAGCTGACTTTTGTTTAATTTATGCAAATAACCTAGACCATAAGTATGTTCTACTATTGTTTTATATAAGCCTAAGTCTCTTGGCTACTGAAGGTAATATCAGACAATTGTCATGCAGATGATATCTATAGAACCAGAAACACGTGTCCACATCTGTCCTCGTATCTTCGGACAAGAAGCCTGTCTTTTTCTTTAATTACGTCAACTTTGAGGAATTCTTGAATCTTGAGATTATCTCCCTTCTCAAGTGGAACCGGTCTTAATTGCCATTTGGTAATTATGATATATCTACTAGAGTCAGGGATAGTTTTAATGAATAAATAATGTATTTGTTGAGGTTTCACTGTTGTTCACAAGACCATACATTTATCCACATCTTTCCCCTGGAAATATTACAGGCCAACAAATCAGTCATCATTCTTAAAGTGCTAACTTTATTTAACGACAGTAAACTATAGCAGGTATCTGTTGACTGAAGAGTGTCATAACCAGAGACACAGGGCAATGCCAGTGACAGGCAATAAACTGGTGACTTCTTGGTTGTTTCATTGATACCTTTTTGATTTTTCTATCTATAACTGAATGTTTGGGGATGGGTTTTTTTTTCTTTACTTCAATACTTTCTTCTGTCTTTTAGTTATTTATAGTCATTTTACTTGTCAGAAGTTCAAATCAAAACCAATACGATGTACTTTTTTTTTGTATGTAATGTCAAATTTGGTTCATCTAAAGGCACAATGTGTGTCTTTGAGGTAATGATGTTTGATGAATGGCCACAATAATAATTAAGTAAGGCAGTGAGCTGGCAGAATCATTAGCATGCTTGGCAGCATTTTGTCCATTTTTACGTTCTGAGTTCAAATTCTGCTGAAGTTGACTTTGCCTTTCATCCATTCGGGGTCAATAGAGTAAGTACCAGCTGAGCACTGGGGTCGATGTAATTGACTTACCCCCTCCCTCAAAATGTGCCAAAACTTGAAACCATTAATAATACTAAGTTCAAACTGGAGCAATATGTAATGTTTTTCCTCAGCATCAAAAGGCCTTCAGAGAAAAATTATGTTAGTTATTCTATATCTGTGTGGTGAAAGACCTCTCAAAGACAGTGAAGGGACCATATGTGATCTTGCAATTAAATCTTGTAAGTGAAATTACAAACAAGCTATCTGTAGATGTTTGTTGAATGAAGTGTACCTGGGTCTGTTGACCAGTTTAGCAGCACCAACAGCCCTTAGGTACTTTTACTATGGTCTTAACTTTTAGACTAAGTCTCTCATCTGGGGATCTTTTTGCTACCAGTGTCAGAGGCCCTGCAATAAACAGTTTTAAATGTTGCTCTTCATTAAGCTATAAAAAACAAATGAACTAATTTTCTAAATTGAGTGATTGATATTTTTGTTATTCAGATATGGACAGAATGCACAACAGCTTCCGTTTCTACTGGAAGTGCTGACAGTATTACCCGAAGAGGTAAGATTTTCTTTATTCTTTATTTTACTTTATCAGTGAATACTGTGTCATATTTGTTTAAACCTAACATTGATGTTGGTAAGTTATTGCTAATAATTATAATAATAAGAATTCACTTTCTGAAGTGGACAAAGGTCAAGCTGCAGAACTTGGATAGACAAACTAGAAAGCTGTTTGCAATGCACAAAACATACCATCCTAAAGTGATACTGACAGGTCTCCCCAACCGTCCAAGACAGGAAGGAGGCAGAGGATTACTAAATACAGAAGACACTTAGTACTACAATAGATACTTGGGTGGAAAAATTATGTTGTGCAGAGTAAAGAAAGGATACTATCGGCTGCTGGAGATGCCCCCCAAAACTACTGCAATCGTTGGAGAATGCAAGAAGAGAAGAAACAACAACACATCAATAAATGAAAAAAACATTGGCTCTGGCTGATAGATGAAAACCTGAAATGAGAGACTGAAGCACTAATTATAGCTGCTCAGGAAATTACCATTAGGACAAATCTGATGTAGGCAAAGATCAACAAAACTCAGTTCCTATGTTTTTTGGGTGATAGACATAACCTTTTTTGCCAAAAGTGCTGTGGAGTGGAATCAAACCCAAAAACTTGTGGTTGGGAAACAAATTTCTTAACCATACAGCCACTCCTGTAAATTATTATAGTTCTTTACTATGTCGTAGTGATGTTTAACTAGTGTTAATATTTGGTGTAATTAGATTATTATTATTTTATTATACTGATATTTCCATTTGCTTTAATTCTTTCCTACTGTAGATCGGTAGTAAAGCTCTACGTCTTGGTGCCAATAGACGGATGGAAGTCTCTTACGATCTGCTCAAAACCTCACCAGTTGTTGTACAACTTCTAGTAAGTATATAATCATTCATAATTAGTTTTATTCTCTTGTTATTGTCATAAATTAATGTTGTCTAGCAGAGCTAACCTATGATCAAATGTATTATAGCTATAGCCACTAATCTATTTTTGTCAGACATAGTCTATCTTGGATTATATTATCTACTGTGTGCAATTGTTTAGACAGTAAGGTGTCATTTGAGAAAGAGATTTCACTATTTGTAGCAAGTAAAGTAAACTTTTGATCCTTGACTGTCTAAATGGAGTCCTTGCCTGTTGAAATATTGAGGCCTGCTGTTTGGTCTGAGGGTAACTCTATTCAGCCAGCTTCAGGATCACCTTTCAGTAGCCCACACTTGAAAGCTATCTTGTGTAGTTGCTCCCTTGTTAGTTCATGCTGTGCATCAATTAATTAATGCGTTATATGATGTATAAATGTGGAAAATGTTGGCTTGTTTAGTTTTTGTAAATAAATTGTGCAAGCAGGTTTTCATTCCTATGTAGTAGGGCTGAAAATTTCACAGGCTTATCATGATATTCTCATGGAATGTGACCACATGAGGTTTACATTTCAACAGTCACCATTGCGGTTCACACATTTCTTCCATCGATGTTTGCAGTGCTTGGATCCCATTAGTGAAAAAGCTTTCATCCTCTTGGTTAAAAAAAAAAAATCATCAACAGAAGATATAACGTCACCATCACTACAGTACTGATTCACAGCCAAGTGTTTTGTTTCATGTTGGGGGACAAATGATAGTTAGATAGGACTAAATCAGGAGAATGGAGAGGGTGTTCAACCAGTTCAAAGTCACAGTCTTGCACAGCAGCCATTCAAACTAAGGACTTGTGTGCTGGAGCATTGTCCTCATGAAACAAGACGCTTTTCATCAGTTTTGCCTGATGTTTGACCTTGATAGCCTTTTGTAACTGCTCCAGCAAGTTGGCATAACACTCTCCATTGATGGTGAAAATAACCAATAAACATGGCTTTTGTATCTCAAAAGAACTAAGGTCATCACCTTCCCTGCAGATAAAACTACCTTGGCCCTCTTTGGAGCAAGTGAAGAGTGGGTATTTCCATTGCATGGATTTTCTATTTGTCTCTGGCTCTAATGAAGCCAACACTCATCCTGGGTGACGAAATGTTCAAGGAAACCAGCTGGATCTGCCTCAAACAATGCCAGATTTTCCTGTGATGTGATCAACCTTGTGCACTTTTGATCAGATGTCAAAAGACATGCTACCCACTAAGCAGAAGCCTTTGTCATGTCAAATTCATTGTGCAGGATATTCTCAACTCTCTCATGGGATATGCTAATAGTATTGGCTATTTGGTTTATAGTCAGTCGCCTGTCATCTGTCACCATGTTGTGAATACGATCAGTGTTTTCCACTTTGGTATCCTTGGAGGCTAAATCATTTTTCTGCAGTGACTTGATTACATCATGATGCCAAATTTTGTCCCATTTTCAAGAGAAGTCACTACTAGTTACTTTTGAAGTCTTTGAACAGTCAGATGTGAGTTTACCTGGAAAGAAACAATGCCATTATTAATAAGAAGCATTGAAATGAATGCATTCAAGATTTCACAGCCCTAGCATCACTTCTTCATAGTCAGCCTATGAACTTTTCAGCCCATCCTCATATCTGGAGTTCTTTTACTTATATTCTTCATTGAACATGACAACACTTTGACCCTAAAATCAATTTGTAATAATATTTGAGGATATTTACTTGTGAAAAATCTTCAAATGTGGATTTGTCACAAATCACAAGGCATTAGACAAAATGTCTTGTCTTATGGCATTTAGTCTTGTTCTTAAGTTTAAGTGCAACTGAAGTCATCTTGGCATTTCATCATTTTGTGGTGAGGGTCACTAAAATAAGTTCAAGTACTTGTCATGTATTGATGTCTATCAAATTGACTTGTGTATGTATGTACCCTCCACCCCTAACCATGTGGATTGTCAAGATAAGTAGCATGCCAGAGATAAAATAGTTTTTGGCATTGAGTTACATCTCTTTATATTTTGTGTTCCATCCTTTTGGTACCAACCCAACTGAGATAACCACTCATTCTCTGATACCAACTTTCCTTTTTAAAATGAACAAATTCAAAATCTTCCATCAAAATTTTGTGTTAATTTATGTTCCAAACACCAGCTTAATAACGACAATGTTATTTACTAAATTCTCCACCATTTTCAAAAGTAATTGAAACAAAAGCAGTATTTTTTGGCAGAAATATGGTGATGAAAAGTGTAGATCTCCTCTTAAATGACTTTCTCTTTCATCCTTCCAAGGTCAATAAAATTGACTGAAGTCCATTTCATGACTGTTCCCCATCCTTACCAAATTTTGGTGTTGTTCTAATGCTTGGAATCATTATTGTTATTGTTAGAACAATGAAGATTGGTTTTTATCTCTGGGGCCCTTTATCTTTTACTTGTTTTAGTCATTAGACTGCAGCCAAGCTGGAGCACCGCCTCAAAAGTTTTTACTTGAATGAATCAATTTCAGGACTTTTTTTAAGCCTTGTACTTTTTTGATTGGACCCTTTTACTGAACCACTAAGTTATGGGGAGATAAGCACAAGCGGTGATGGGGAATAAACACACACACATATGCATGCACACAATGGGCTTCTTTCAGTTTCCGTCTGCCAAATCCACTCACAAGGCTTTGGTTTGCCTGATGTTATAGTAGAAGACACTTGCCCAAGGTGCCACACAGTGGGACTGAATCCTGAACTATGTAGTTGGGAAGCAAACTTCTTACCACACAGTCACACCTGCACCTAAAGTGTAGCATATAATCAACTACATTCCCTTTCTACCGTCTTGTGGCTAAGTAAGAGGTGTTTCGCTGATATGATACATGGTATTGGAATCATGACTATTTCCCTGGATGAATGGCAGAAGTGGTTTGGTGCTGGGCACAATGTCTTATAGTGTTTGGTTACATCGCAAGCTTTAATTTCTGAGTTCGATCAATATCTTGTGAATGGGGTGTGGTCCTTCAGCCTGTACTGATGAGCAGTACACCTGGGTATGTGCTGCTACCATGCCAACCTGTTCAACCCATGCCAGCAAAGGAAGTTGGTGTAAAATGATGATGATGATGTATTCATTATATTCATATATATTCTTGTCCTGTATTTGTTGATGGCAAATTTTTTTCTCTTTGTCTTTTTATTTTCTTCTTTGCAGACAGCATGTATAAAAAATAACCAGTATGAGACCCGGCTTCAAATGAAGATTTTTCGTTGTCTTGGAAGCTGGTTCAATATAAATGCAGTTTCACAGGAGGAAATAGTCAACTCAGCAGTTTTGCATACAGCATTTCATGTATTGGTAAGTATCTTAGCTGTGACAGATATTCGTGTCTTTCCACAGTGTTCTGAATTTGGTCATTGCTGCTGTTGTTTTGCCAATGCGAGAGGCAGGAGACAGAGATGGCTGGAGGAATCTGGTCGTAAAGTCATCAGTGGTGCTCCAGTGGCCAGCCAGACTACAGGATATGTAATGCAATGTAATGAATAGCTTGTTACTGTTGTTGTTTAGCATCCACTGAGTAATTTCTGATCTGTGGTTGGCATTTGGAAGGGCATCCAGCTATAAAAACCTTGCCAAAACTGACCTCACCTATGCTTGTGCTACATAAAAAGCACTCAGTCCACTCTGTTTGGTGGTTGGTGTTAGAAAGGGCATCCAGCTGTAAAATCCCGGCTGAAACAGATACAGAAGTCTAGTGCAGGCTCCTGTCAAACTGTCCAACCCATGCCAGCATGGGAGGTGGACAGTAAATGATGATGATGAGAAGAGATGGTGTGTGATGTAATGAAAGTGAAGGTATGAAACTTTTCTGTCAATTGTCCAAAGATGGTAGATGAAGTTTGGAAGGTCACTGAACCCTTGTAAAAAGAAGAGCATGAAGGACCAAGAAATATAGGGCAAAATGGTGGGAAAGTTATGGTTGGCTAATCACTTGGAGATATGGAGGAAAGGAAGAAAATATGTCTGTTGTTGTGTAATTATGATCTTTCTTGGAAGACTGTAGATAGACAACTGATTCAACCCCTCTCATAATGATGATGATGATGAAAATGATAATAATAATAATAATGGTTTCAAATTTTAGCACAAGGTCAGCAAGTTTGTAGGAGGGGGAAAGTCAATTACATTGACTCCAGTGTTCAACTGGTACTTATTTTATCGATCCTGTGAAAGGCAAAGTGGACCTCAGCAAAATTTGAACTCAACATAAAGACAGATGAAATGCCACTAAGCATTTTGCCCAATGTGCTATCAGTTCTACCTGCTCATTCCCTTAATAATGATGGACTCTCCTCTTGAAGACAACGTATGAGTGTTCAGCTTTTGCCGAACGACCTGCACAAATGATTTGTTTCTAGTGATCAAATGTATGTACTGTGCATTAGCTCTCTTTATTTTCATCAAATCAACATTGTCTGAACAGGTGCACAATGTATCATGCATCAGATGTTGAAGTGATTGCAGAGCAATGTGAAATGAAGTGTTTTGTTCAAGAACACAATGCACATCCAGTCTAGGAATTGAAATCACAATCACTAGATTATGAGTGCAACACTTTAACCACTAAGCCATGCTCCCTGATAATAATAATCCTTTCTACTAAAGGCACAAGGCCTGAAATTTTGGGGGAGGTGGTAAGTCGATTACATCGATGCCAGTACTCAGCTGGTACTTATTTTATTGACCCCAAAAATGATGAAAAGTAAAGTCTGCCTCTTTAGAATTTGGACTCAGAACATAAAGATGGGCGAAAAACTGCTATGCATTTTTCCTGGTCTGCTAACGATTCTGCTAGCTTGCTGTCTTTGTAATCTCCTAATATAATAATGAGCATAGTGTTTTTATATATTTGTATGTATATATATATATATATATATATATATATATATATATATATATATTTGTCCAAAATCATGCAGTAGGGGTGAAAGGAGAGGCGAGAAAATAGTAATTCAGTGAAGGAGAAGTAGTGAGAGTAATAGCCATGACTGAGAGGGAGTGAGAGGAAGTAATAGCAATGAGAGAGAGGAAGTGGCAAAGAGAGCATCATGTATCTTCTACTATAATAATCTACTATAGTAATATTCTTGTGTATTTCTCCGTCACAACATATGAATGAGAAAGGAATGGGTGATCCACCGATGGAAGTGGGATTGTGAAAAGTCAACGGTGAAACAAAAATCAAACAGCATTTCAACTGTGTGAGTATATGTGTGTGCATGTAAAAGAGAGGAATGTGAATGTTTGTGTAGTTGAGTGAGTGTGTATGTGTTTGTGTATGTTTATTTAGAAAGATACATAGAAAATAGAATTACAGACACATGTGCATTTACACATACATACATATATAAACAGACACACTTAAAAAAGGAAGGAAGTGGGCTGTGACAAAGTATAGAAAACTGTGTTCGCTACAGACTGTGCTACTCATACATATAAATGTATACATATGTACACATGAATGTGCATGCACACACATACACACAGAGTTGAGGCGCTGTTTGATTTTTTTCACCTTTTTGTATATAAAATACAATTAGCCGTCCTTTTTGATGGCACGGGGTCAGCTAGTAATAAAGATAATGATAATAAACCGAGCCTTGTAATACCTAACATTATTTACATTTCTGTGTATTGGTTGTTTTAATGTGTGAATTTATATTGTTTTACAGTCAGTCAAGGATTGTCCTTCCAATCTCCATGAAGCTGCAGCTGATTGTATCTGTTCAGCATTGTGTAGTGTAGAGGTAAGATTTATTACTGGACTGCTAAAGGGTTAAACATGGGTGCACACATCATGGCAGCAAACCAAACAACACTTCCTTGCTTGACAACACTTTTCTACTTCACAGTTCAATGATTAACAATAGGAAGGGCATCCTATTGTAAAACTAATAAATGGGTTAACACTGTTGTGTATATTAACTGAATTTGGGAAAGAAATTTATTTTCAGTGATGTTGGTTTGGAAACAAAAGTGAAACAATAGATTTCGGTCGGCATCTTTGTGATATTCTATATGTATTGAGTGAACCTTTAGTTTATGTTCAATGGTTTTTGTGCGATGAGATAGACTGGTCCAAGTAAAGTATAAATAGTAACGGCCCAAGTGAGTTCAGAGTTTGGAGTTGAGTGAAGTTCATGTCAATAAGACCTATTAGCTTCCATAGTATATTGCAAAAGCAACAAGAGCTGCAGAAGCAGCTATTACAGCAACAACTACAATAACAATTATTGGGGCAATATTCAAAGAAGTCCAAAAATGAGGTAAGTTCATTTTCACCAGACAGTGTTTCAAGCTTGATTAATGAATTCAATTATAACCCAGAGGAGGGTATAACTTTTGCATCGTACTACGGAAGGTATGAGGAGATTTTTAAGCAAGACTGCAAATCATGGTCAGATGGACAAAAAGTGAATTTTTATTGTGAAAATTAGATCCATTAGAGTATGAATGTTACTGTAGTTTCATGTTGCCCAAAAACCCAATGAAGTTTGTTTTAAAGAAACAATAGAACTACTGTCTAACATATTTGGTGATAAAACTTCTATTTAACACTCAAATGGAGTGTTGGAATATAACGAAAGAGAATAATGATTTTATCACATGCAGGAACAGCCAGCAGAATGTGTGAAAGTTTTAAACTTAACAAACTTGCACTTGAAAAAGGAAAGTACACACACTTTACATAGTTTTAATATAATTTTTAATATATCGACTGGTTTCGCTTTCGCTATTCATGATAAGTAAACCTTAATATCATGAATAGGGAAAGTGAAACCGGTCGATATATTAAAAATTATATCAAAACTATGTAAAGTGTGTGTACTTTTCTTTTTTAATTTCTTTTACACACACACACACACACATATATATTTATTTATACACTTGCATATTTCTTAACTTTTGCTTTTCGTTAACAATATTCATTAATTTTCTAGGAATTGGGAAAAAATCTGGATTTAGCAAAAGCTCTGTTCCAAGGTGTTTTAACTTTGCAAGAAGCCTACCACATATCTGTGGCACAAGAGGACACTGACAAGTATGTTGGAATTTTAGTTATATTTTTTTTGTTGTTAATACCATTAGTTTCATATAACTTAGCTTCTGTTTTTGTCTTGGATCTGCTGTAACTTAAGAAATAAGAAATTTGAGGGCTGTAATTCATGGATGGTGGTCTTACAGGAATTGAGGTGGTGGGTAAAAGCTGCCCTGTTTGTTGGGGTGAGGAGTGATTTTCTCCCAGTGTTGTTGGCTTTGCTCTTTGCTTGGATTGTTACAGCACAGCTACAACTAAATCTCTTGGAGAATTGTGGTTTTTGGTTGTGTGTGACATATGAGCCACAGCACATCGGCTTGATGCCAAGATGGCAGCCCCATCGTCCAACTGTTCTGCAGAGGACCAGCAACTTTCTCAGAAGAACCCTCAACCTGCTATGTCACTGACCAGAAGAAACTAGACTGACCAACATCAGAATGGACCCCTGCATACCCCTGAAAAGGATGCAGAGGGGCTGGCATGGGATCACTAGCGATGGAGAGCACTGATAGACTTGGTCAGTTATACCTATGATGACGTCTCTGGGATCAACTACTTGGGATGACCCCAGCCCCAGCCCCGTGAAGTGAAGCAAAGTGGTTTATGGAGGAACATACTTATGAGGAGCTGTCTCTGAGGGGTCAGTGATGATGCTATTTGCCACCAGAGATAATTAATATTTGTCTATACAAATTTTCCCAACAGAATTTGACCATTAAATCATTAGAGTTTAATGTTAATGCATTTGTAGTTAGACATATGTATGTTAATTATAGCTATGTATTGCAATATGACTGTTGCTTCCATAATCAATCATCTATTCGTGTGGGGAATTCTATAAAGTATGAATGTATTTTCTGTTAATGTTTTCTTATCTTTGTTTGATGCTGTATGGGGTAGTGTGTTGCAAGTGCTCCTTGTTTTAGATGCATGATTAGCCTACAAGAGATTTTTTGTATTTGTCTGCTTAATGTAACAGTTATAATTGTAAATTTGTAACTTTCACTATTACAGTTAAATTATATTTTACATTGGTTACTTGTAAGCTTGTTCTCAGGTTTACATGTCTGCAGTGTGCTCTTAATAAGGAGATTTTTTGATCTTACTGTTGTTTGTAATATATTCCTAGTATCAGCTTACAGTTTGGTGTTACGCATTTTGTGTCTCATTTTATGAAATTTCTGATTATGGGTTCATCTGATCTACACTTGACATGCACTTTATTCATATACTACACTTTATGTGTAATATGTGTATTTTTAGTATAGATACTAATACAAATAAATGTTATCTGTCTTCAGTTTTCCTCTTTCTGTCTTTTTAACTATATAATTGTGCCCCTTCGTTGTTTTGTCTTCTGTATCTATAGCAATGTTATTCTGGTTTGAAGCAAGCGTATTCCCAGTATTTTCATTTTTACAAATGTTTTCTTAAGTAAATGAAAGAATTTCACAGAACTCTGTTTTCATTTTCCAGAACAATCAATTATTGTAGAATTTTTGCAGAAATGGCTGAATCCTTTTTACCTGCTATAATTTCTAGTCCAAACCAGGTAAGTTAGATTAGTTGCTGTTTCCTCTCAAGTTAGCCCTGTTGGAATAGACCTATACTCAAAGACATTCCATTCATGACCGTCCAGCACTATATTGTCCAAAGTATTTTTTTTTTAAGATCAGTTTTAGTTGTACAATTTCCCTCTTATTTGGTTAATCATTATTTTAGGAGTAGGGGAGGAATTCCGATGTGGAGACATATTTAATCATTGAAATGTTTTTGCAATTTTTAATTTAGTAAAAAAATATTTTTATTATGAATAATAATAATAATAATAATAATTATTATTATTATTATTATTAGTAGTAGTAGTAGTAGTAGTAGTAGTTGGTCAGTGCAGAAATAATTACGGTTTTTAACCATGAACTTTAAGACATTTCTTGGCTGTGGATAAATTTTAATGATCAAAATAACCACTAGAACCTGTACATGTACCCACTTCTGTTTCTACTGTAGTCACATTCACTCAAAGGGGATCTTTAGTCTTGCAAGCTGTATGGTAACCTCATTAGTGCTGGTACCATGGAAAAAGTACCCATTGCATGCTGTAAAGTGGTTGGCATTTGGAAGGAAACCAGGCCAAAGCAAACATTGGAGCATGGTGCAGTCCTCAGAGACATCAGTTCCTGTCAAACCATCCAACCCATGTCAGCATGGAACATGAAGGGTGATGATGTATCTTAGAATTCTGGAGTCTTGAAACTAGGGAATACTTGAAAGGCATATTGAGCTGCTGCTGCTACTTGACATTATTGCAAGATGCTTGGAAAAATGGCAGTTGGCCAGATACAGTTCTGGGAAGTGAGCTGGCTGGTGCAGAGTTTCATAGCTCTGTCAGTTGGGACTTGGTTGGATGTTGTCATTGAGAAGGTTGGTCCTTTTTGACTGACCAATACTGGATTGAACCTTGCAGTTCTTGGCTCATTTTCTTGATACTTCTCCACCCTGATGATTTTGCCAGACTTCAAGAAACAGTAATGAATGATTCCATTTGCCAACCACCAACCTGTGACCATAATTTTCTTTTGATGTAGCTTTCATTTTGGAAAGTGTTTTGGTGCTTCACTCTGGTTCTGCCACTTCACAGGCAGCAGTTGCTTGTTTTGTAGAATCCATTTTATGTCTACTTAGGATATAATTAAAAAAATGAACTTTTTTTTCTTTTGTGGTTGCAGGAAAGACATCATAACATCCATTCTCTCATCCATTTAATTTGTGCATCCCCTGTTTGTTGAGCTTTTTGACTTTCCAATGTGATGCAAATTGTCAACAACTGTTGGATATTTAACATTTAGTTCTGCATTCTCTTGAGTTGTTTTTCATAAGCTCATTTTAATAATGGTCCTTCGTGGGTTGTTGTCAATTGATAGTCTGTGATATTCCTCTTCCTCAAGGTTCTTGTCTCTTCTATAAAATTTTTGGAACAAGAGTTGAACTGTTGAAACTCTATGGTTGTTGACAGCCTCCTGGCTAAATGCTAGGTTGATATTGTGTTCAAGTTTGATCTTATATAATAAAATTTGCTTGAATTTACTTGTAAACCATTAGCATAAAATGAGTGAAATCTGTGCTTTAAAATGGTTAATTACATGAACCACAATTAGTTTTGCACCAACCTAATGATATTAATGGTAGTGGATGGCTGAATTAGTAGAGTGTTGGGCAAAATGCCTTGCAATATTTGTTCTGGCTCTATGTTCTGAGTTCAAATCTCACGCTTCATCTCTCTGAAGTCAATATAATAAAATATCTATCAAGAACTATGGTTGATGTAGTCATCTGTTCTCCTTCCCTGAATTTAGGCCTTGTACCTATTTAAGAAACAATTATGATTATTATTATTGTTGTTGTTGTTGTGTTTTGTTTATTGATTTATTTATATTTTTTGCAGGGTCTTGGTGACTTTACATCCTTAGATCTGCTTTTAACATGTGTAGGCCATCACTTATATGAAGTAAGTATAAAGCTTATTGGGAAAAGTTTTGTTAGAAATAATAATAATAATAATAATGATTCTAGAAAATTCTTTTATTTTGGTATCTGAATGTCAGTGGCAATTCATGGTTTGTGAAACATTTTCAAGAAAGTTTCATGTTTTATTTTTTGCAGGTTGCAGAAATCACTTTCAATTTTTGGTATCGTCTTTCGGAAGAACTCTACCACAAAAATGATTCCCAGATGAATGAAATATTCCGTCCTTATATTCAGAGATTAATTGTAGCTTTATGTCGGCATTGTCAACTTGAACCTGATCACGTAAGTCTAGCATCTGTTGGAATAGTTGTATTAAGAAATGCCAGATTACAGAACATCATCATCATTATCATCATTTAACGTCCGTTGTTCATGCTGGCATGGGTTGGATGGTTTGACTGGGCTGGCACACTGGAAGGCTGTGCCAGACTCCAAACATTTTGTCTAAATTCTTGCTGAACTTTTGTTCTAAGGAAGATGCTTCGTACTTGTTAACTTTATTTGTTTATATTATGAGATTTAAGATGATGTAGTTCTAGCTTCAAGATCATAACTTCGAATGTTGTAATATCTACATATTTATTTAATTTACTGAATCTAGTCACTTCTTGTTGTTCAGTAGTTCTCAACCATTTTTTACCCCTTTTTGATTCTGGTGGACCCCCATAACCATTCGATGATTAAAAACTAGTTTTACAGAGATTCCCTTCATAATTCGTATTTTGTCTTTCAAACATTCACTAGTGTAGGTTGAAGTGTGTAAAATGTCAGAGAGAGAAACCTAACTTTTTCTTGCAAATTTTATTCATGAATCCATAAAATACTACTTTGGATCCCTAACTTACCATTTTGCTTTGTATGGACCCCACAAAATCTTATGTGGACTACAAGGGATCGTATGGACCTCGGTTGAGAACCACTGTTCTGCATCAATCTAGTGCAAATGAAGGAACCTCTCTGAGGTTATTTGATCTGGGAAAAATAACTGACAGGTTTTCCTTAAATCACACTGTACTGTCGTAAAAAGGGAATGGATAATGTGGGGTTTTTTTTCCATACATGTACCAAGAAGGGAACCTCTATTCACCTGATAGAAGTAGCAATCTAATTTCCCTCTAATCACACTCCATAATGTATTCTTAGATATACTATCTCTGGAAATTAACATAATTATAGTTGAAACAATTTTTACCCAGTCTCTCTTGGATGAGGGGTGACTTGGGACATAACAACAACTACACATAGAACACACAAAGTTACTTGATAAAATTTAGCTTTCTTTTTTCAGAGTTGGAAAACATTTTAGTCTAAACAGCTGTTTAACCTCTCTCTCTCTCTCTCTCTCTCTCCCCTATGTAAGACAATACACCTCATCATCATCATATTTACTGTCCATGTTCCATGTAGGCATGGGTTGGACAGTTGTCCTAAGGAGTGCCTCATGCTCCACTGTCTGCTTTGGCATGATTTTTAAGGCTGGGTGCTCTTCCTAATGCCGAGTGCTCTTGCTACAATGTACTTGGTGCTTTTTGTTTAGCAACAGCACCAGTGAGGTTGCCAGGTAGACTATAAACTATGAACTCCCAGTGGAAAGGAGGAACTTTATGTTAGGAGGACAGGGAGTAGAGTGGAGCAAAATATAAGAGAAAGGTCTGGAGTAGAACAAGTTTCTTACTGTGGGGGAGCAACATGACTATTCACATTTTAGAGGAGAGAGTGAGGTTGGATGGGTGGAAGGTGATATAAGTGGTCATGAGATGTCTGAGTGGACATCTCATCATCATTGAAATCTTGAAGTTATGAGACAATGCACAATTAATTTTAAACAATTTGAACAAATCAGTTTTACATTTGACAGAGTAATCTGAATAGTAAAAAGTTAAACCATATCATCCATGTACAACTCTCACCATTCCTCAGTCAGGGAGTGGGGATGGCTCCTGCTAAATAACCATCTACAAACCACCAAGGAATTCTCTGTTCATCATTTGATCTGCTGTTTCTGACAGCTAAATGTCTCTCAAGCCACACTATGCCATGTTAAGAAAGAAAAAAAAAAAATCAAGGAAGGACATTTTGGATGAAGTGCTGGGGAAACAAAAAAGCAAAGTAGTCATTGGCTGGAGCCTCTTTGAGAGTATACGAGGAGGATAAACAACAAGAAACTGGATCCAATTCTAAAATAAAAGTTGACTTCAATAACTGATGTTCTGTAGATTAGGTAGTTTTGTAAAAGTAAAATAACATTTAGTGGGATGGTCATGGCTGGAGCCTCTTTGTAAAAATGAAATAACATTTAGCGAAATGGTAATGGTTGGAGCCACCTTGTAAAAATAAAATAACATTTGATTTTCAAAGCAAATTGAATTTCTGTATGTGAACCAAGAAAATGTCTAGTAAAAGCCCCAATATTTTTTGTTGTTTTATTTAATTTTGTGTTGTTTTTTTCCTTTTTTATTACAGGAAGGTGTCCCTGATGAGAGTTCAGATTTTGGAGAGTTTAGAACGAGAGTCTCTGAATTAACGAAGGATATTATATTTATTGTTGGACCATCAGTTTGTTTTACACAGGTAGTAACTAGTTGAGAGTTTTCTTTGCACCAACATATGTATTTTCCACCAATAAACATAGATGAACATTTATATATCTTAATTTCTTTAACACCAAACCAAGAGAACCTCTGTAGTTACTCATCTTGCTAGAAATAGCAATTAAATCTTCCAAATCACACCATACTGTCAAAAACATTGGACAGTACATTTATATACAAGTTTAGCGGAGTCAGTCTCTTTTCTATTCACTCTATCTACATCAGAAACTTTGCTGTGACTTTCCTATAAAACTCACATGAACCAATATGGAAGACTATTTGGTTATTCAACCTGACTGAAATAACAAATCCCTCTCAAATTGCACCCTACTCTTTGAGAAATAGGAGAACACATTGGATAATGTAGTCTAGAAAAAAAAAGATGGAATCATGACAGCCGGAAAGCCTTTTTGTATATGTGCCCTTGATTTGATATCACATGCTAATTGTAAACAAACATTTGTTTACAATTAATGCCTTCTCTTTGATGGCCTAGAGATAAACAATTAACAACAGCTTTCTACTGAAGTAATCTACTTTTAAAAAACGACAGCTCAAAATTACGTTTACAGAAATCTTACTGGAAGTCAGGATTTGAATATGAACTCAACACTCTGAGTTAATGAAACATTTGTTAATACCACAGTCCTGTCTAAGGGGGCGAGCTGACAGAATTGTTAGCATGCCAGGTAAAATGCTTAGCAGCATTTCATCTGTCTTTATGTTCTGAGTTCAAATTCCGCCAAGGTTGACTTTGCCTCTCATCCTTTTGGGATTGATAAAATAAATACCAGTTGAGTACTAGGGTTGATCTATCCCTCCCTCGAAATTGCAGGCCTTGTGCCAAAACTTGAAAGCAGTATCACAGTCCTGTCTCTGGTCAGATGGTGTATATCATTTACAAGTAAAGTTCTTCATAATGATACAAACATGTTAACTTGCTTATCCAGTAACTGTTTTTTGCATTTAACTTTGTTATAAAATAAATTTCTAAATGTTTATTTTCTAGATGTTTACAACTCTGCAGTCACAATCCGTTAGCAGTTCCTGGGATATTGCTGAGGCAGGTCTGTTTCTGATGACTGCTGTTGCCAAAAATGTTTCTCCGTAAGTATTACCTCTAAATGGGTCTCAGTTATACTAAGAAACTCAGTTATATGTAGGTTTAACAGTGTAACTATTACTGTGTAGTTAAGCATTTTGGTTAACAACTACATGGTCTTGGTTTCAATCCTACTGTGCAGCATCTTGGTCAGATGACAAAACCAATGATTTGTGAGTGGAATTTGGTTAACAACACTTATGTGGAAGCTTGTCAGGTAGGTGGTAGATTTACTCCCTGTTTGATGCTACCATCTGGTCCTTGGGTACCTTTACCAGAATCCACTTTGACACAAACATTTGGGCATCAGATAGGATTTTCTGAGGCAGATTTTCTATGACCAGATACCCTTCCTGTTGCCAACTCTCATCTGTTTCCAAGCAAAGTAATACCCTCATAATCAGATGTTTCCACAGAGGATTGGAAACAAATAACACTGCTTATATCATCATCATCTTCATCATCGTTTAACGTTCATTTTCCATGCTGGCATGGGTTGGACAGCTTGACTGGGATCTGGCAAACCAGGAGGCTGCATCAGGCTCCAATCTAATCTGGCAATGTTTCTACAGCTGGGTGCCCTTCCTAACGCCAACCACTCTGAGAGTGTAGTGGGTGCTTTTTACGTGCCACCAGCACAGAAGCCAGTCGGGGTGATGGAGCTGGCATCGACCATGTTTGGTTGGTGCTTTTTACATGCCACTGGCACGGGAGCCAGTCAGGCAGCGCTGGCATCAGCCACGTTTGGATGGTGTTTTTTATGTGCCACTGGCACAGGAACCAGTTGGGGCAAGGGAGTTGGCATTGACTACGTTTGGATGGTGCTTTTTAACGTGCCACCAGCACGGGGGGTTAGTCAGGCGGCACTTACAACGACTCACGTATTGTGTACAAATACTGATGCCAAGAGAAGGTGACACATGCACATGTGCACACAGCTTCTTTCAGTTTCGGTCTACCAATTCCACTCAAAAGGCTTTGGTCAACCTTGGGCAATAGTAGAAGACACTTTCTTACTGAAGGTGCTGCTCATTAGGACTGAACCCAAAACCATGTTGTTGGAAGCAAACTTCTTAAGCACTCAGCCATTTCTACATTTGTGCATTTATATTTTAATATGTTCATGTACACCTCAAAATAAGCAATAAGCTCTTTTATCTCTTTTACTTGTTTCAGCCATTACACTGCGGCCATGCTGGGGCACCGTCTTGAATTTTTAGTTGAATGAATCAACCCCAGTACTTACTATTTTTTTTAAAGCCTGGTACTTACTCTATCAATCTCTTTTGCCAAGCTGCTAAGTTATGGGGACGTAAGCACACCAACACCGATTGTCAAGCAGTGGTGAGGGACAAATACATACACAAAGACACACACACACACATATAAATGATGGGCTTCTTTCAGTTTCTGTGTACCAAATCCACTCAAGGCTTGCCCAAGGTGCCACAAAGTAGGTCTGAACCCAGAACCATGTGGTTGAGAAACAAACTTCTTACCACAACATTAGCACATGCCCATTCTTACCCTCCCCCTCTCTCTCTTCCTCATACACACACACATATTCATTCACTCAAAAAGACATCCACACATGCTCTCACTCAGTCAAACATGTAATAAATGTCTGTTGGAACTTTCAGAGATGAGAATGATGTTCCCCAGGTAATTGAAGCTATGTTGTCATTACCTGCTGACTGCCATGTTGCTGTCAGGTATACCAGTATACAGTTAATTGGAGAACTCTGTGAATGGATTGAGAAACATCCTCACCTTTTAGGTAAGTTTACACACCTTCATCTTTCTCATTAACTTTTTATTTACTGTTGCAATAGTGTTGGTGGTCCCAGAAGCTCAGCTTGATTCTGCCTTGCTTTGCCTTAATTTAATCTATATTTACTAATCAGTTGGTATTTTAGCTGTTATATTCATCTTCATTATGTATATGATGTCTTTATTGTTTACAACTTATATATGGCCCTTCTTGTAAAGATTGCACTAAGATAACTGACTGCTACACTTTTAGAAATTGTTGTTTAACCAACCAGGGGCAGTCTGATTCTGTGGACCCATGATCAAAGAACTCCTAGCTGTGATCAGACATAATCTATCCCAGACCACATTGTCTAATGTGCCCCTTTTGTTTTTTTCTTAACTGTAATGTGTAATTTGAGAGAGATTTAGATCTTGCAACTATATAGAGTGCTCTGCTGACACCGATCAAATAATTGTGTTATTGAGTTGGTATGATCTTTCCTACTGACCTTCCTAACTGGCCTCATTTTCATTGTTATCTCAAATGTTTCACCGACCCTGTCCTCCAGTATTACTAAAGCTTACTACTTTCTCTGCTAACTTGTAAGGAGTTTGGGTTACTCCAATCCAAATGTTCTGTGAAGGTTGATGTAACTTGGAGAGTAATAAGGACATGGTTATTTTAAAGAAAATATTACTTTCAAATTTTGCCAGAAATTTGGGGGAAGGTGCTAAGTCTGTTAGATCGACCCCAGTGCTAAACTGCTACTTACTTTATTGACCTTGAAAGAATGAAAGGCAAAATCAATCATGGCAGAATTTGAACCCAGAATCTAAAAAAAAATGAATGAAATGCTGCTGTCTAATAACACTTTATCCACTTCCAGACATCAACCTATCTCAAAATATCACATCCCTTCCACTCTCCAGTCACTATCAAAATGTTACAATTATGAATGAAGCTAAAATGAAATGTTTTTCTCTTCAGATCCTGTTCTACAGTTTCTCTTAGCGGGTCTCCAACAGTCTCTCTTGGCATCTGTGTCTGCAACTGCTCTCCAGAGTATCTGCACTGCTTGTCGTTCCCAAATGAGAGAACACTTTGATGGCCTTCTTCAGATAGCACAAGCCATGGATTCTTTTAATTTATCCAACGATGCTGCCATTGGCCTGCTTAAAGGTAATCTTACAAATGTTTTACATATATTATTCATTGAAGTTCATTTCTATTCTGTGGGCTTATTGTTTGACGCTGCATATATTTTTGTTTTATTCTTTCACTCGTGTTTTCGTTTTGATCATTGGGCCGTAGCCGTACTGGAGCAGAGCTCCTGGATTTTTTTTTTTAGCTATTTAGCTTTTTCAAAACCAGTTTGGGAGTCATCTTACTGAAAGTTTACCAGTTACCTCCCTTATAGAAACTTTACTAGGTATTTACTCTCTCCCCCCTACACACACATGCCTTCCTCAACTCATCATGGAATTGTATGGGTGTCATTATGCAGGCATATCTTAAGCATTTTAAACCTAGCAAAGCCCATTACTCTCTGAGAACAAAGGAATGTGTATGTGTGCACATATATATGTGTGTGTGTGTGTGACAAACTTCTACACAACTTCTGTCTACCAAATTTCACTCACAAGACATTGGTCAACGTGAGGATACATGAGAAGACCTCTTACCGTGGGTTATCTTAAAGTGGTGGGTAAGATTGAACCTGAAAATATTTGGTTGTGAAGACAACTTCTTAACCATCTATCAATGTAGGTTTGATTTCTGTTTTATTTGATTCAAACATTTCCACTCGCAATGGCTCAACAGTTAAAATGTTGAAACAATCACCACTTCATCATAAATTCAAACTTCACTTCAAGGCATTATATTGCTTGTTTTAGTTTGCTCTGAAACTCACATTTGATCTCTAATTGTAGTCATTTCATTCTATTTATGAGGTCAATTTTCTTTTTACTTGTCTCCTTTTAATTTACAAATTTACTCTCTAACTTATTATAGAGGTAGTTCTCCACCCAACTAACTTATCTAATTTGTCCTCATCACATTACCTGAGTAAGAAATCTGTCACAAGTGTTACAACAACAGATTGGTTCGGAGACAAAATATAACTTTTCTTTTTTTAATGGTTGTGTGTGGAAGGGGGCTATGTCCATGCCCTTGACACTTCTGAGATCAGTAATTGATGTCCTTGAACAAATACAGGATTGTCTTGGACTGGGAGGGAATTCCAGAGATAATGTTCTGAGAAAGTTTGATGAACACAATGTGGGTGATGAAATTAGAGATGAGTGCATCAAGTGGGAACTAGTTGGTGACATTATGTGACCTACCAGATTCAAGGCAGGAATAGAATTGTACCACTGTAGAAGTGGTACAATTAATAGGGTGAAGTACCAGTTATATACTAGGGAGTGGGGAGGCAGCAATCTGATCAACTGTTCTCTTCAAATCTGTGAACTTTGCCACTGGTTGAAATTATTGTTAACTAACAATTTTTTTTACTCATTTTCTCCCTAAGGAACTGCAACCATCTTGACTCAATTACCGTATGAAAGTGTTGGAGAAGGATTGAAGAAATTGTGCTCTTTTCAGTTGACTCCATTAAATAAGGTAAAGTGTGATGATGTCCTCCTTCCTACATCTTCTCTCTCATGGTGTTTTATGTCTGTATTAATGTAGCAGACACTGGTCCAGCTGTCCACCCACTGAGGTCCAGTTGTTGGGAGCAGTATTCATGATGATGATGATGGTGGTAGCACTGCTGCTGCTGGTTGCCATTGCTGCCACCTACCATTGCCATCACCACGTCTGAAACTAGTTCTTGTTGTTTAGTCTCAGGTCAGAATAGATTATGAAATGTCTAGAAAATAAAGCAAAATAATTATATTGCTATAAAAAAAAAAACAGAAAGAGCAAAGACATGAATTTCACAAGGTACAGGACAGCTAAAACGAGACATGGAGTAATTTTTCATCATCATTTTATGCCTGCTTGTCATGTTAGCTTCTCATGTGTTGTTGGTACCAGGTAGAGAGGATTCTTTAGTCTTGATACAAGCACCATCTTTAATATTGGTGCTATGATAATATGATCCCAGGCCACACTATAAAGTGATTGGTGACAGCAAGGGTGTCCAGCAGTAAAAAACCATGTCAAAAACCAAAAATGCTATAATAACAAAGATTGTTGGCTTCCTTTGTTATCAGAAGGTCCACCAAAAATGTTCAGATGCTGTCAAAGAAGTCCTGTCTGTGTCAGCAAAGGAAAACAAATATAAAATTATGTTCCACTCCTTCATAGACTTTCTACAACACCACTTATTTTTAACTATGTTCCATTTGTTACTGATTTATTATGATAATTATTAAAATAATTCTATTAAATTATTGCAGCTCATTAATGAAGGAGAGGTCAATGTAAAGCAAGGCAGTAGCCATGATCCAACACTTTGGTTGGATGGGTTAGCAGCAATTTTCAGGTAATTTAATCCCTCACTCTGATATCATAAAATAATGGCCTTCTTGTATTTCCTGTTATTGTTCTCCAGCTCCTCCTTCATTAAGAACCATTCCAGCCGTGCCCATGCTACATTATGGTACCTACTGCATTATCAGATGTGTCTGTTTCATTTATATACTTGTGCGCATGCATACACACATGCACAATAGGGTTATTACTTCTGATTGTAGCAAAAAGTCTTTCCATCTGAGTGAATGGCATATTGTACAATACTTGTGTACAAATAGCAGTGCTGCATCGTAGTGAAATGTGGACCTTGAATGCAGTGGACGTGAAGAGTAGAAAGGAATGAAGCTAGTAAGCTCTGATGAATGTGTAACATCACTGTGCATGCATGACAAAGTGAAACGTATTGAGAAAAATTGGTTATAAGAGGAATCAGATGTAGTGTGCAAGTGGGAAGGCTGTGTTGATGTGGTCATGTGATGTGTATGGATGATGACAGCTGTATAACGAAATGCTGACTGCTTAAACTGGATGGAATATGAGGAAGATGGAAACCCAGGAAGGTATGGGATGAACTAGTGAAGACTGATCTCAAAACGTTGAGCCTTGTGGAGGAGATGATAAGTGTTTCATTTTGTTCAATGATACCTGACTGTCAGTAAGCAGTTGGTTTATGTGTATGCACTCACCAGGCCTTGCCCTTGCATCCAATTTACTCCCTCAAGCATTCTCCACCTCTCTTCTTCCTATCACTCATCCTTCAATCACTTCTTTAACAATGGCATTATTCAGCTTCTGTAATCACATGACAGCAGAATCTGCACATATTTCTTTGCCTTTTTGCTTCTAGCTACACCAGCCTCCCTGGAATCACTTCCTTTAACATCCATCATTCCCAATATCATCTCTCCCCAGTTTATTCTTTGCAACTTACTACCCCTTTGTGTGCCTCCAGGTATCTCCCTGTCTCCTCTGAACTACATCTTAGGACTGCTATTCTTCATCTCTAACACCCTCTTATATCTGCTATCACTCTCAACACACTCCTTGCATTTGCTATTGATGCCACTCCCTTCCATACTCACCACAGCCACCACTATGTACCTCTGAGCTTCATCCCTGTCCTTGTACATCACTCTCTCTCTCTCTCTCTCCCCTTTCTTATTTTCTGTGCCATCCACCTCTTCCTATATTACCACTTATCACTTCCCCCTTCCAGAACTATTTCTTTTACCCTCTCTCCCACACTAATATTTACTATTGACTACACCACCACCCTTGCAAATTATTTACCACATTAACCCCTATTCCCTTCCATAACACCACTCACTCTCCTCTCTCACACTTCCCCATCTTCCACCTATACTCTCTCTCATGCTCACTTTTTCTTGTACCTTGAGATTATACCCTGACACCTCATCAGCAACATCTTCATCTTCTTTCCAGTTACTTCCATCCACCTTTATATAATGTGAGGCAACCATATATATCTTCTTCAGCAAGACCCTGTACTTGTCCCTCTATCATACTTTAGGCCTAAAAACCTGGCATAATGCCACCTCCCCCGAGAAGGCTTCTTTTTCTTTGTCATTCAAGTTACTTGGCAGCCTTAACTTGTGCCAGTGTAACAAAACAGCAACCAGTACGCATTAAGTGGTAAGAAGGGCATCCACCTGTAAAAACCATGCCAAAAGCTGACAATGGTGCTAGATGCAGTTCAATGAATCTTCTAGAATTGTGAAACCCGTGCTAGCAAGGAAGATGGACATTAAAGGATGATAATGACCCCCCTCCCAAACCAATCATCATTGTCCCTATCATTTCATATCTACTTTCTGTGCTGGCATGAGTTGGATAGTTAGAGTGGGTTCAACAGTTCAGAGGATTACATCTTGCTCCAATACCTCAGATTAGGCATGGTTTCCATGGCTTACAAAATGTACTGGGTGCATTTTTTTGACACCAGCAGCAGAGTGTGACAGTCTTGTCTGATGTTCTAACGAGTTAGGTATTGTGTGAGTGACAAAACATAGAAACAGAGTGTAAGAAACCTTGTCTGATTTTCTACTTAGGGTTGACATGGAATCCAGACACATTGCAGACAATCTCTGATTAAGTGTTTAAAACAGCTTTTTTATTACAACTTTGTCTTTAGAGTGAAGAAGATTACATGCCTTAAAAGCTTCTAGAATGGTTTGAATGTAATGTCAAGAAGGAAAATGGTGGTTTCTGACTTGCTCCTGAGGTGGTATCAAAATGGACAACTTTTTTGGCTGGTTTATTCTATAAAAGATGCAATTTTTTAAAAATCTTTATTTCCTACTAAAATTGTTAAGAATGTCTTACTAATTGTTTTCTTATTTTATTAATAGACATCTTAACCCATCTGTTCCAAATGGCCAACCTCATCCTTGCCAGTCTGTCATTCAGGAGGTAAACACATATTTTCTCACTTAATAATAATTAGTATTAATGAATTTACAAAAGTGGTGAGGTGGCAGAATCATTAGCATGCTGGGCAAAATACTCAGTGGTATTTCATCTATCTTCAAGTTCTGAATTCAAATTCCGCCAAAGTCTACTTTGTCTTTCATCCTTTCGGGGTCAATAAAATAAGTACCAGTTGAATACTGAGATCGATGTAATCAACTTACCCTCCCCCAAAATTGCTGGTTTTGTGCCAAAATTTGAAACCAATGTTAATGAATTTAAAATTGAATAAAATAGAAATATTTACTGAATTTTTTAGTTTTAGTTTTCTCATAAATTTTCTTTTAAAAAAAAAGGGATTAAAATTTCTATGAAGGTGTTGGACAAGTTTTTGTTATTGAATGTAATAAATTGTAGTTTGGAGGTTAATTGCATTTTGCACACATTTCTATAAATTGTACCTTGGCCTTTATAATTGTGAAATGTATACTTCTGGCTAAAGGTGATGATTTGTTGGGTTTCAGACCCAGTGTTGGGTAATACACTTTGTTCTGAGTTCACCTTTTGAGGAAAAGGTGTTTAGTAGTTTATAAGTGTAACATCAGTAACACAGATAATGGTTAATAACACAGATAATGGTTAATAACACAGATAATGGTTAATAACACAGATAATGGTTAATAACACAGATAATGGTTAATAACACAGATAATGGTTAATAACACAGATAATGGTTAATAACACAGATAATGGTTAATAACACAGATAATGGTTAATAATTATACACAATTTAAGGTGGCGAGCTGGCAAAATTGTTACCGCACCGAGAAAATGCTTTGCAGCATTTCGTCTGTCTTTACATTCTGAGTTCAAATTCTGCCGAGGTCGACTTTACCTTTCATCCTTTCAGGGTCGATCAAATAAGTACCAGTTGAGCTCAGGTTGATGTAATTGACTTACCCCGCCCCCTGAAATTGCCAAAATTTGAAACCAATAATTATACACACACACACATACACACATGAGTGTCACCCATACTGTTGGCACATAAAAGGCACCCATGGCGATGACACATTAGAAGCACCCATGCTGATGACATGTTAAAGATACCTGATACACTCAGTGGAGGGCATCCAACCGAAGGAACCAAACCAAAACAGATTGGGGCTCTGCTTACCAGTTCTAGTCAAAGCATCTAACCCATGCCAACATGGAAAACAGACGCTACATTATGATGATGAAATATACACATATATATAACCATCATTGCCATCATCATTTTATTGTCCACTTCGTCATGCTTTTGCATGGGTCAGATGAAATTTATTAAGGCAGTTAATCTGTGGCCTGATGTCCCTCTTGTCACCAACCTTTATCTGTTTCCAAGCAAGATGAATATTTCTCTATGGCCAGACATGTTTTTTCAGAATATCGGAAATGAATGACATTCATTTACAACTATCACACAATGTAAAGACAAAGAAACACATAGATGCATACACATATACACATACGTAACGGTCTTCTATCAATTTCCATCTACTCACAAATTCACTCAGAAGGCTTTAGTTGGCACAGAACTATAGTAGAAGACCCTTGCCCAAGATGCAACACAGTGGGATTGAACCTGAAACAATGTGGTTGAAAAGCAAATTCCTTAACACACAGTCATACCTGCACTTGTACATATGTGTGTGTGGCTGTGTGGTTAAGAAGTTTGCTTTTCTAGTCTAGTTTCAGGTTCAGTTCTACTGTATAGCACTTAGGTATGAGTCTTCTATTATATCCACAGGCCAACTAAAGCTTTGTGAGTGAATTTCGTAAAAGGAAACTGAAAGAAGCCTGTCGTGTAATATCTGTGTGTGTTTATGTCTCCTTGTCTCAATATTGTACAATAGCTGTTACAAGCAACACCATCATACAAAATGTGTTTGTTTTCAGTCTTCTGTGAAAGATATGTCCAGTTATGAGGAAATATTACTTTACTTGGAAACAAGTTGGGGTTGGCAACAGAATTGGCATCTGCCTGTAGAAAGTCTGCATCAGTGAATTCTGTCTGACCCATGCGAGCATGCAGAAGCAGATGTTAAAACAGTGATGACTTTGACTGTGTGAAAAAGATACTGAGATAGTTATTTTTCTTTATTGTTTCATTTGTGAAATCAGATATTTCCAGTTCTGTCTCAAGCTTGTGATAAATACCAATCAGATGTCCGTATTGTGGAACGATGTTGTCGCTGTATTCGCTTTGCCATTCGCTGTCTTGGTAAGAACTCGGCATCTGTTTTACAACCATTAGTAACTCAGGTAAGAGTTTTTTTGTTCCTAAGGTCCTTCAGATGCTAACTGTCTTTTAAAGCAATAGTTATTTCATTGTTAATTCCATCTACATGCTTTGATTTTCTAGCCTAAAACCATTTCAAGACATTTCTTATGTAGTACAATTAATTTTCAATCTAATTATATTTGGGCATAATTAAACTATTTCTGACTTTCACTATGGCTGTTTGCCAAATTTCACAACATTCATTAAAAACTTTGATAAAATTTAAATGAATCGTTTCAGTTTGGTTGCTATTAAAACAGCAAAAGGATTATTTTTTACATTATCATCATCATCATCATCATCATCAATAAGGCAGCCAGCTGGCAGAGTTGTGAGCACATTGAACAACATGCTTAGCAGCATTTTGTCCATCTTTATGTTCTGAGTTCAAATTCTGCCAAGGTCAGCTTTGTCTTTCATCCTTTTGGGGTCAGTAAAGTAAGTACTAGTTGAACACTGGATCAATGTATTGCTGGCCTTGTGCCAAAATTTGAAACCATTATTATTAATTTTTTTTTTTGTTTTCCCTTGCAGATGGTTAATCTGTATCAAGTCCATCAACACTCCTGTTTTCTTTATCTTGGAAGTATTTTAGTTGATGAATATGGCACAGACCCTAATTGTGTCCCTGGTTTGTTGAATATGCTGCAAGTAAGGACATCAAACTTGATATTTTATTGAAATTGTTCTAGTTTTTTTATTGTTGGTTGTTAAATACTCCCTGACCGTTTTTGCAGTTTGAATGAATATGCTGTTTAAAGATAACTTTAACATGAAGTAAATAGTTTCTAAATTTCCATGACTCTTGGCAGATTGAATCTACATGAATATAGATGTGAAACAAACTTACTTCACAACCATGTCTGTTTTAACTTAGTTATGATGCTACAATTTTCTCATTTGTTTCCATCGCAAGAAATTACAAACATTCAGGTTATTTCCATTTTATTTATTTTTTTTAATATGTATTTTATCTAGTGTTCTGTTTTTTGTTTTGTAGGCATTTTGTACGCCAGCCTTCAAACAACTTGAAGAACATAATGGTCTTCGCAACCATCCTGATACTGTTGACGACTTATTCCGTCTTTGCCTCAGGTTTGCTCTCTCTAAACTTTTAATCATTCTTAATGGTTTCAAACAGGAAGGGTTACGACAGCCTTGACCCTTTTATTGTAGGGCCTAATGAAGAAGGGTGGGGTGGGGTGGGGGCTTAAGCCATGACTCTTAGGGTTGCAGCAGTAGGATAGAGTGGTCTACAGACTGGAGACCTGAGCAGTGGATGAGGTTCACTACACAACAAAAGGTACAGTCCCTCTAACAGGTGGTGATAGAGTTGGTGGAAAACTGGGCAGTGGATAAGGGCCACTGCACAGTACATGTAGTCCCTCTGATTGTCTTCCACACAGTTTTCTGTTTAACTGGTTTTGTTCTTTAAACTTGTGTTGCTCAAACACTTGCTGAAGAAGATACTTGCTCAAGGTATCGTACACTGATATTGCACCCAGAACTACAAGATTGCTAAATAACCTTCTTAACCACGCACCCTTGTCTTTTATTTTCCCTGGAATTCTTCTGTCACTCACTTTGAAAACACTTCCTGTCTTTTTACAACAGAACACTAACAAACTCATGGTTATTGTTGTTTAACTCCAGGCTAACACTGACATTGCAGGCCTATGATCTGAGGCGTTCCAACCATGACTATTCTGTCTTTTTTTTTTAGAAGCATGTCTAGGACTATGTCACCCAATATTACTTATTGAGGAAGAGTTGACTGTTATTTCTAGCATTTTGAGGATCTAGGTAGACTCCTGTAGCCAGATAAATCATACTACCCTTGTTTGTAATTATTCCAAACTTGTGTTGCTTCATTGTATCACATGATTCCATTCTGATCTAGGTTTGTGCAGCGAGCACCTGTTGCCTTTTTACAGTGTCAGATGTCTAAAGCTATTCTCTGCTGTTCAATAGCAGCATGTTCTCTTGATCACAGAGATGCTAATGCATCTGTGATGAAATTTCTTGAAGATTTAATTAACTGTGCAACAGCAAAAGAAGTAAGTCAAATATTTAGCTTTAAAAAAACCTTTTATTTATTATTATTGTTATTATTACCGTTATTATTAATTAGTCCAAAGTGGCAAACTGGCAGAATTGTTAGCACGGCAGGCAAGATGCTTGGCAACATTTTGTCCGTCTTTATGTTTTGAGTTCAAATTCTGCTGAGGTTGATTTTTCCTTCATCCTTTTGGGTTTAGTAAAATAAATACCAGTTGAGCACTGGGGTTGATGTAATTGTACTTGCCCTTCTTCCAAACTTGTTGGCCGTATGCCAAAATTTGAAATCATCATTAATTAGTCCTGTTTAATCAGACTTATGATTAAAAGGGATCAAGTTTTACTATCTATAGTATTGTCTATGATTACATTATCTAATATGACCTTAAACCTTTTTTGAGAGGCAGAAATGTCAAAGTGAACTAGGCTGGGGAAAATACTGCTTGTGCTGACAGGGCAGTATGACCATCTGGATAAGAAGTTTACTGTTTACTGGTGCCACATGTTTCCGCTTTCTTTCTGCTGTGCTCAACCAATATCTTGTAGGTGGAAATTGTAAGAAACCCATTGTGTGTGTGTGTGTTATTTCATTGTCTGGTATGCTGTGTAAGTACTGTCACCGTGTAGACAGCATCATTATTGACATCTGCTGTGAAAATATTATCATCATTTATTGTCCGTTGTCTATGCTGGCATGGGTTGAACGGTCTGACCAGGGCTGGTAAGCTGGAAGGCTGCACCAGGCTCCAGTTTGATTTGGCATTGTTTTCTATGGTTGGATGCCCTTCCTAATGCCAACTACTCTGAGAGTGTAATGGGTGCTTTTACATGCCACCAGCATGGGTGCCATTCGCGTGACACCAGTATCTGTCACTTCCCCATGACCAGACAGAAAATTGGAAATAAAAGACACTGTTTGTATGATGGTGACCCATGCTTACAACTATCACATGATGTCATGGTTGCTATATATGTATATGTGTGAAATATTCTATATATATATAACTGATATTACTAAATGATATCTAAATATATGAGTCTATTTTTGTTCCTTTTCTTTCAGCATAAAGATGACTTTGAGACACGACGCACATTAGTCGAAGACTTGCTACGAGAACATGGCCAAACATTAGTGCACTCTCTCCTCAATACGGCTGTCTATTGTCTTCCTACCTACATGGTCTCAGACGTTGCTGATGTGATCTACGAATTGATGCTCTTCGACAGACCGGTCAGTTGGTTTCCTTTATTTTGCTGTTGTTCAGCCTTAATCAAGCAGACACAGGACCAAAGATGTTCTGGTCATACCCATCCTTATATTATAGTATATCTAGAATTACTTATCCAATATGTCCTTCTTTTAGTAATTTTAGGAAGATCTGGCTGCTATTTCTATTACGTGACGCAGTCATATACTGGCTACCTCCTTGTTTTAAGGAGCCAAACTTGTAGGTTTGTTTTTCCTGTTTCTGATTTCTTTGTTGGGTGGATACCTAATCATTTTCAAAATTTAAAAACCAGCTTCCCAGCACCACCTTCGGGCCTGCCAAATAAGGAGGCTTGCTTGAATTCTCAAAAAGAAAAATTAACCTTATTAAGGTCAACAATTAGCAATGGTGCAGAGACTTAAAAATCCTGCATTTGTGTTCAATCTTTAGCTCTTTTTAAAGCATGTCTTTACAAGGAGACATCCACAAGTTTAAATGAGCAGCTAGTCCAGGAGCACAAGCCCTAGTTGACTGTGAGTGCTTGCAAAGAAACAAGAGCTAAGGGGATCATCTTGCATAGTAAATTGAATCAGAAGAGACCTCTGGGTCCACTAGCCCTAGTCATCCTTAAGAGAGTATGAAGATGCAAATAATGGATTGTCTTTGACTGTCAATTCACAGTCATAAGAGGATATTCATTCAAACTGGATGAGTTATGTTAGAAATTCTAATGTTGCTGAGATCAACTTAACTTTCACCCTTCCTGAAAGAATAAAATACTAGCCAAATACTGGGGTTGGTATAATTGACAAACCTCTCACTCCCAAATTTGTTGGTGCCACTGAGAGTGGTAGCATAGATAGAGTACCAGCCAAAATACTTTAGCTCTGAGTTCTAATCCCAGTGATTGACATATGAGAAGAAAATATTTCATGATGTTACTGAAGCAAAGCTATTGTTGTTGATGAAAATTGTTATTATTTTCTATTTTAAAAACTATTTTTCTCTTTGATGTTTTCTACTGCTAGACTTTCTGTCAATGGCTGGAAGTTACTCTAAAATCTTTACCAACTGAGAGCAGTGGTGGTACGATTACAGCCACCCATACACAGCTTACAGAATTTCATAAAGCTGTTACAAGGTAAGATTTTAGTCAATTATTTATTTTGTGTGTTGTTATTTAGCCCCAGGTCAACTTTGATCCAGCTGACCATGTGCCAACCATGACTGACTGGTACATTTTTATATCAGTCACTACATTGTCCAATGTAATTTGAGGGACATTCAGCTGTTATGTCTTGCTTTGTATAAGAGACCTTCATTAGCTTGTTTTTGTGTATTCCTAAACACATTTTCTTCTTCTTTCTGCTTTTCATCTACTCTCTGTATTAGGATTGTTTTTTTATATAAATTTGTACATTGGCATATTTTTTTGAATAATTGATTTCATGCTTTGGAGTCTGTACTTGCTTCCTGCTGTTAACCACTCAGCTGTAAAGTAAGGGATGGCACCTTTTGTTAGCCAGGCAAACTGAAATCTGTAGTGTTACATGAATAAAACAAGTATTTGGCTCAGTAGAATAGTGGCTCAGAAAATGGAATAACATTCTTGATGGTTTCATTTTATTTGTTATAGTTTTTGGACTTTGGTCATGTTGGAGAAAACCCTTCAAAAGTGTCTATTCTCAGAATAAATATCCTTATTTCATCATCATTTAGCATTCGTTTTCCATAGAGGCATGGATAAAATGGTTTGACTGGAGCTGGTAAGCCCAGAGAGCTGCACCAGTCTGTTTTGGCTTGGTTTCTATGGTTGGACATCCTTCTTAACACTTAACCACTCCATAGAGCATACTGGGTGTCTTTTACGTGTCATCAGCATGGGTGCCTATTGCATGTAACTGGCACAGGTGGCTTTTGTGTCACCAGCATGGGTACCTTTCACATGTCACCAGCACTAGCCACGCCTACGATTTCTCTAGGCTTCATGTGTCTTCGTCAGCACAGTGAATCACCAAAAGCTTCGGTCACTTGTCATCACCTCTGTGAGACTCAATATCTCAAGATAATATTTCACCACTTCATCCCACATCTTCCTGGGTCTACCTCTTCCACAGATTAACCTTGGTTGGACATAAACTATATTCTTCTTTACATAAATGAAGGTAACTCAAAATATCTTGTTTGATACACCAATTTTGTTAAAACCACAGAAATGAAATTACTCTCATCATCGTAGAGAAACTCATATCTCCATTGTTTTTATTATATGATGTCCTTCAAGACTTTAAGTGGTAATTTACTGATCATGGTGTTTATCTGGATCCCCTGTGTTCTGAGTTCAAATCTGTCACACTTCTACCACTGTGTTTATTGTTTCTCCATTTCTTGTCTAAAAGTCAAAATAATTTTTCTTAAATCTTCCATCGCAATTTCATTCAATGCCTTTTTTAATATTTTACATTTTTGTTTCTCCAATTTGCAGTGCGGAGTCTGTAAAACAAGTGTGCAATGCTATGAAAGAATTTGCCCGCCTCTTTCGGTAATCTACTTAATAATAAGAACAACTAAATCAAAGACATTAATCTCCTCTGCTTCAAAACACTGACAGAAAACAAAGCAAATGGCACAAAAATGAAAGAAATCTGAAAATATTTTTAAATAATTTTTTTTTTACACCGTTCTTTCACCTTCTTCTGACATCTTTGAGAATTTGGTGACAATCTGAAGGAAAATGACTGAAGTTGGCTCTTTTTTTTTTTTTCTTTATGGTATTTACTGGATGGTTGTCTTCAACAGTTCCAGTCTTCATATGGTGAACAACTACAACAGTAACAATAACAAATAATCTTAGTTTCTGCAGCTGATTTTGGAACACACCTCTCAGACTGGCTTCTTTTATGACATGCAATGAGAATAGATGTGTTTGTGTGTGGGACCTGTATGTGTGTGTGTGTGGGTTGTGTGATGTGTGCCTATATGGATTATCTCTAAAACTAAAACTTTCATTTATTCTCTTTGTGACATTTGACCTCTCACATTTCACACCCAAATGCTCACCCTAAACCATTCTTCAGTTTTCTCTACCAGCAGAACACATTGTGATTCTTTTTCTATTTTTAACTATTTGTCTTTTAAAAACAAACCCCAAAAACTGAATATTTTACCTTTAATATTATTTTATCTAAATTCGTTTCTTGCCTACTGTTACCATCGCCACAAGTCTATCGCTTTTTACTGTATGTATGTGTGTGTGTGTGTGTATATATATATATATATATATATATATTACATAGACCACAGAGAGTAATCAGTTCTATCTGTCATACTGGACATCAAACTTCCTGGCAAGGCCAGACACAAAGTGTAGCAGTAGAAACATATTGCTTTCACTCCAAAGTGGTTTACTACTTGCCATATGTAGCAATACACATGAATACTGGGACATACTGCAGTTGAAAGGGATTAGTGCCCCAAGAGCCAGGCTTGCCTCTCCTCTTTCTCCCCAACCAACCAACCTGTTCTTATCACTTTTGTCATCTTAAAGGTAAATTCCATGACAAGACTATGATGAAGGCGGTTGCCCCCCTTTGCCTCGACCAGGTCAAACTGCCTGACAACTGAGATTGGTCAAGAAAGCAAAAGTCACACGTTTTAATGAGGCCCTCTGTGTATGTGACTCTCCTCTGACCTAGTTCTGGCTTAACCTCAATAAAGTGTAGAGGCAATGTTTAGTAGTCATGGCCAAGACCCTGCTAGCTAAATCTAACTAAACAACAAATGTTGTGTGTGTATACATTAATGTATGTACACAAATGTATACATACATATATTCCTCTACTTGAAAAGCAGGTAAGGATTAGTGACTGGATAGGCATCCAGCTGCAAAACAATGCATCAATAATGTATTTGTCTAACCCATGCCAGCATGGAAAAAGAAGTGTCAAGACGAATGAATATATTTCTTTGAAAGTGACACTTCACTTGCTTGCTGTTTTTGTATTTTCACAGCAACTGGAAAACAAGGAACTGAATAGCACAGACATGCATATACACACACATGTAGTTATATACACATACACATATATATACATTTTTACATAGAGTAATCTAACTAATAGTTAAAAAAAAGGAAAAGGATAACACAGTACCTGTTTTGCTAAACTGAAGGATCTGAGACAGAAGAATGACTATTTTAGAGAGAAAGAGACCCTAATACCCTGCAAAAACCACCCTTAAATAAAGCCAGTCTATTTCAAATTGGGTTGATTTGAGTGTTTTCTATTTAACCTGTCCTGTGTTCTTTGTACTGTCGTGGAATTCTACTTATTGACACTTTAGAGACAAAGCCTTATTTGGAATTTCAGTGCCAAGAAGATGGTGCCCTTTTTACAAGCCCTACAGAGAGCATGCACTTATTTTTCAAAAAAAAAATTATAAAAAATAAAGTTATTACTTTTCATGTATAAAACTATATATATTCTTGCAGGAAATTGAATGAACTACTACAATCTTCTTTGTCATTCGACTTCTCGGCCAATAGATTGGCCCTGTTGTATCCTAAGCATTAATATGTTTTTCATTACCCAACTCTTATTACAGAATAACACTAACTTCAGGAAACCTGCCAGCCACCTATTCACCTACCGATCTGGTAGACACACTAGTCAAATTGACTACATCCTTGCCAGGGAACAGCAAAGACGGCTACTTATAAATGCCAAAACTTTCCCAGGTGAAGAATGCACTCCACAACATAGATTAGTAGTTAGCAACTTCAGGATCAGGGCTAAATGGATGCCCAGAAGATGACCAGCATGGAGGAGAAGGGTCTGGAAGATTAAGGATCCTGCAAATGGACAGATTTAGACACGCATTACTCAAAGCTTTTGATGAAATAGAGAGGGATATAGCATCACATGATGTGGAAGACAATTAAAGGTTTCTACCGGACAACCTGTTGAGGGCCACTGACCAGATCTGTGGATGGTGCAAAGTCCCCTCTCAACCCAAGGTAACGTAGTGGTGGAACAATGTAGTTGACAGGGACATTAGGGAAAAGAAACAGGCAAGGATGAACAGGAAGAATGGTGGTAGCAGGGAGTTGTATCAGACTGCCAGAAAGGAAGCTAGGAGACAGGTTTATTTAGCCAGAGGGGAAGCAGATAAGAAAAAATTTGCTAATGTTCTGCGTCATGAGGACTAAAGACTTGAAGTATTTCATGTTGCAAGACAGTGAGTGAGAGGGAATTGTGATGTCATAGGAGAGAGACTTGGAGACGCCACTATGAAAGGTTGCTAAATGAATAGAATGAATGGGAGAGAGAGAGTCTGCCGAATGTCAACCCAACAGAGGGACCAGCTATCCGAGTTGACAGTACCATGGTAGATAAAGCAATTAAGGGTGTGAAGACGGGGAAAGCCCCTGGCCCATCAGGAATCACCACAGAGATGCTTAAAATGTCTGGCAGTGTTGGCTATAGTCTAGTCACCCGTATAGTCAACCAGGTGATACATGAAGGAGTCATACCCAATGACTGGTGTAGCAGCACCATAGTCAACTGCTACAAAGGTAAAGGTGACGCGTTAGATACAAATAATTACAGAGGTATCAAGTTGTTGGAACAGGTAATGAAAGTTACGGAGAGGGTCATAGCCCAGCTAATTAGGGAGAGAGTCAGTTTAGAGGAGCTGCAGTTTGGGTTTGTGCCAGGGAAAAGCACTACTGAGGCTATATTTCTGGTAAGACAGCTGCAGGAGAAATACCTAGCCAAACTGTACCTGGCTTTTTTTGACAAGTTCCCCCGATCCCTTATCTGGTGGTCAATAAGGAAACAAGGGATAGATGAATGGTTAGTGAGAGCTGTACAAGACATGTACAGGGATATGGTCAGTAAGGTGAGGGTTGGCAATGAGTATAGTGAAGAATTCCGGGTAGGGGTCCACCAAGGATCACTCCTCAGCCCCCTCCTATTTATCATAGTCCTCCAGGCTTCAAGACAGGATGCCCCTGGGAGCTTCTCTATGCTGATGACCTTGCACTAATTGCTGAGTCACTATCAGAAATAGAGAAGTTTCAGGTGTGGAAGCAATGATTAGAATCGAAGGGCCTTAGAGTCAACCTAGCTAAAACCAAAGTCTTAATAAGTAGGAAGGCAGACAACACACAAATCCCTCCAGGTAGATGGCCCTGCTTGATCTATAGAAAAGGCGTAGGTAGAAACTCCATAAGATGTACCCAGTGTAAGCTATAGACACATAAGAGGTGCAGCAATATCAAAGGAAGGCTAACTAGCAAGATAGTTTTTGTGTGGTAATAAACACTGAAAATGTGCAGAGAACAGCTTCTGTCACATTCCAGGGAGAAAAAACTACAAGTAGTTGATAGCTTCTGTTACCTAGGTGACCAAGTCAGTAGTGGGAGTGGATGCTCTAAAAGTGTAGCTGCTAGAATAAGAATAGCTTGGGTAAAGTTCAAAGAGCTCCTACCTCTGCTGGTGACAAAGGGCTTCTGGCTCAGAGTAAAAGGTAGATTGTATGACGCATGTGTGCGAACAGCCATGCTACATGGCAGTGAAACATGGGCTGTGACTGCTGAGGACATGTGTAAGCTTGCAAAGAAAGAAGCCAGTATGCTCCTCTGGATATGTAATGTCAGTGTGCACGACTGTGTAAGCACCATGAGAGAAAAGTTGGACTTAAGAAGCCTCAGATGTGGTGTGCAAGAGAGACAACTGCGCTGGTATGGTCATGTGTTCCGAATGGAGGAGGACAGCTGTGTGAAAAAGTGTCACACCCTAGCGGTTGAGGGAACCCGTAGAAGAGGTAGACCCAGTAAAAACTAGGATGAGATGGTGAAGCACAACCTTTGAACATTGGGCCTCACTGAGGCAATGACAAGTGACAGACCTTTGGAGATATGCTGTGCTTGAGAAGTCCCAGCAAGCCAAGTGAGACCATAACCATGGCCTATGCCAGTGCTGTATAACCAGCCTATTTAAGAGTACCCTTCAATCATTGGACAATAAACTACACTTGCGAAGACTTGTTGAGGTAAGTGAAATCATCGTGGCCGATGACAGTACCACCTGATTGGCACCTGTGCCAGTGGAGTGTTAAGAGCACTATTCAAGTGTGACCGTAGTTGGGCCGCTGACTGGCTCCCGTGCCAGTGACATGTAAAAAGTACCATTCAAGCATGATCATTGCCAGCGTCACCTGACTGGTGGCTCCTGTGCTGGTGGCACGTAAAAAACACCATTTGAGCATGGCTGATGCCAGTACTGATTGACTGACCCTTGTGCCGATGGCATGTAAAAGCACCCACTACACTCTTGGAATGGTTGGCATTAGGAAGGGCATCCAGCTGTAGAAACTTTGCCAGATCAGATTGGTGCAACCCTCAGTCAAACCGTCCAACCCATGCCAGCATGGAAAGTGGAAATTAAACGACGATGATGATGATGATGATGATGATTATTATTAGTGAGGCCAGTTGGCAGAAGTGTTAATGCATTGGACAAAATGCTTAGCAGCAGTTCTTCCAGAACTTGACATTTTAAGTTCAAATGCTACCAAAGTCAACTTTGCCTTTCATCCTTTTGAGGTTGGTAAAATAATACCAGTCAAGTACTGCATGTGGTGGTATGGATGGCTTTTGATGTAAGCCACTCTCTCCCTTGAAATTGCAGTGGTCATGCCAGAATTAGGATGAATTATTATTAAGGTGGTGAGCTGGCAGAATCGTTAGCATGCCAAGGGTTGATAAATTAAGTACTAGTGAAACGCTGGGGTTGATGTAAACAACTAGTTACCTCCTGCAAAATTTCAGGCCTTGTGCCTTTAGTAGAAAGGATCATTATTAAGACGGCAAGGTGGTAGAATGGTTAGCATGCTGGAAAAATGCTTAGTTTTTTGTCTCTATGTTGAGTTCAAATTCTGCTGAGGTCAACTTCACTTTTCATCCTTTCAGGGTCAATGAAATAAGTACCAGTTAAGTCATTGGACTGTGGCTATGCTGGGGCACCACCTTGAAGGTTTTAACCAAACATATTCACCTTCTGTTCTTTTTTTTTAAATCCTGGTATCTATTCTATCCAGTCTCTTATGCTAAACCGCTAGGTTATAGATACATAAACAAACCAAGAAGTGATGGAGGAACAAACACAAAGACACACACACAACAGTTTCTTCTACGAAATCCACTCACAAAACTTTGGTCAGTCTGGAGCTATCTTAGAAGACACTGACCTGAGGTGTTACATAGTGAGTCTGAATCCAGAACCATGTGACTGGAAAGCTAATTTTTCCCCACTCAACCACACCTGTGCAGGTTTTTATACATTTAAACAAAGCAATAAAGAGAATAGAGTTGTTTATGACTCTGGTTATGGGTTCAATCCCCACTGCATGTCTTATACGTTAGTGTGGGGTCAACTAGAGTAACTTGTCAGTGAAATTATGTGGAAGAAAACCATTGTGTATACAGAGTGGGCCAAAAGTCATGCACCAAGATCAAAACACATTTCAAAGGCAGTAGAATATATGTCAGCTGTTTTGGCGCGTGCCTTTTGGCCCACCTTGTATTTATGTATCTAAATGTTTCAATGATTTGTGTTGGCAGACAATGTAAATATTGGTGAAAATACGAAGACTGGTGCTTTGCAAATGAAGTCCCTTGGGATATTTGTTTTAGCATGAAAGTGAAGGCATTTGTTTGCTACTGTTCATATCAGAAATGCAGTGAATCAGGGAATGAGCCATTCATACAACATTATTATTCACCAAGTATGATTGAAAATGTTAGAATAAACAATAGATGAACTCTTTTAGTATTCAGATTACTCTGTCAAATGTACTGCTTATTTATTTACATTGCTTGCAATTAATCATGCATTATCTTTTAGCTTCAAGATTTTGATTATGTGATTGTTTAGTTTTAGAATGACACTGTAGGGTAGGTGCAAAAGGCAGGATCTGGGCAGTTTGAACCCAAAATAGAATATTTTGGTTGGATATGGCTGATTTAAAGAGTTAAACAGTATTGTGTATGAGAAAGACGTGCCTCATATCCACCAAAGATGGTGAATTTCTGTTCTTGTTCTTGTTAACATGATAGAATCTGGTCAGAATTTGTTTTCAAATCTACGTTAGACTTAGAAATAAAGATTAAATCACTTTGAAGTTGTTTAACTCTATGGCATTTAAATCGGTTATATCTGGCCCAAATATTCTACCTGTTTTATGTTCAAACTGACCAGATCCAGCCTTACCCACCTCTCCTAAAATGTCATTCTAAAAGAAAACAATCACATCATTAAAGTCTTGAAGCTACGAGATAATGCAGGATTAATTCAAAACAAAATGCATAAATAAGCATTCAACAGTAATCTGAATGCTAAAGGATTAATGAAAAGAAATAGTCTAAAGTAGTGGTTCTCATCCAGGGTCCACACAAGCTAAATAGTAAATTGGGGATCCTAAGTTGTATTTTATGGTTTCATGAAAAAAGTTTGCTTAAGCAGCTAGGTTTCTTTCTCTGGCGTTTTACAGAGTTCAACCTACACAAGTATGTATTGATAGACTAAATAGGAATTTTGTAGGGGGTGTCTATAAAACTAGCTTTTAAACATCAAATGGTTATGGGGGTGCACCAGAATAAAATAGTTTAAAAGGAGGGGGTCTTGTAGGTAAAAAGTGGTTGAGAACCACTGTAGTGTTCATATATTTATGGTGGGAACAAAGTAGCACATACTTGGACAATCATCTACATACACTTTTGAGGTGTGAGAAAGACAGGATGGGTTTTTTTGGGGGGCGGGGGTTTAATTGTAGATCTGTTGTTTTCCTTTTGAAGGTACTCTTTTTTTTTTATCCATGGTTTAGTTGCTTTTTTTTGTTAAAGGGCTGTTCAGCTCTACATCAGTTTTGGCATGGTTGTTATGCCAACCACTTTACAGAATGTACTGGGTACTTTTTACGTGGCACCAGCACCTTATGAGTTTGCAAGATTAGGGATGCACAACTGGAGAGGGTTGCAGGGGATGAGCCTGTATGCAAGGGCAACCATGCTTTTACTTAGCTTGATGTGTCTGGCAACCAAGCTTAGCTTGATTTCTTTTAAATAATTTCCACTCAACGGATGTAGGTAAAACATGAGCAGAGAAAAAGTTCTAGATAATTGATGATGTGGGGAGGAAATGTACAAGTCAGATAGGGGTAGGATCTGGAGAAGACATGGGACCAAGCTGCACCAAAGAGCAGATACCACTGAAGTCGCGTGACTGACCAGACTATCAGATGTTTAACATTGCTGATCGCAGAATGTAAAGAGTTGGAGTAAATATCAGACACTTTACTAATCCATCGCCTGAATAATCTTCTCTACTATAGGCACAAAGCCGGAAATTTTGGTGAAGGGGGCTAGTCAATTTAAATCTGACCCTAAAAAGATGAAAAGCAAAGTCAACCTTTGAACCCAGAACAAAGACAGATCAAATTTTGGTATATGAGGCCAGCAATTTTGGGGAAGGGGTTAAGTCGATTAAATCAATCCCAGTGATCAAAAGGATGAACGGTAAAGACAACCTTGATGGAAATCTGAACTCAGAATGTAAGGGCAGATGAAATATCATTAAGCATTTTGCCTGACATGCTAACGATTCTGCCAGCTCGCTGCCTTAATAATCCTTTCTGCTATTGGCACAAAGCCTGAAATTTGGTAGGAGGGGATAAGTTGATTACATTGACTCCAAGGCTCATCTGGTAATTATTTTATTGACCCCTACAAAAGAATGAAAGGCAAAGATGAACTCAGAACATAAAGATGGATGAAATGCTGCCAAGCAGCATTTTGTCTGGCTTGCTAATGATTCTGTCAATTTCACCACCTTAATAAGAAAATAATGTTTTCAAGGTATTGCAAATGTTTCTGAGAAGATAAAAAAAAATTTTTTTTTTAAACTTCACATCATAAACTTTTTATTTTCTTGTAATGATCTCATTAATTTCGACATTTTATAATTGATCTTCATTTGATTTATTCTCAAGTTTTATTTTACTTCACCTAATGACTCTTTAAGAGATTTGCGGTCAGGTGTGGAGGGAGTTGGTATTGCATTTTCCAAGGAAAGTTGTAAATTGGAATCAAATGTGTCACAGTATTGTTGAAGAATTTGTTGTTGTTTAAATATAAAATCATTCTTGTCATGATACATTCCTAGAATGGTGCTGGCCTGCAAAAAAGAGAGACATTTAGTGAATCAGTGCAAGATATCTTTTGGCTTTGGAACAAAACTGCCCAAGCCTCTGTGCAATTGTTCTGGCTGCTAGAAATAGTAGCCAAATTTTATCCTGCTGGTAAAAGACAATTTATCAAGGACTACATTATCCACTATGTTCATTTATTTAGTGTTTTTTTTTTTAATGCTAGTATGATTTGTGGCAGGTTTTTACAGTTAGATGTTCTTGTCGCCAACCTTTACCTCTTTTTCAAATAAGAAATATTTTTTGTTCCACACATTTAAAAGCACAGAGCAACTGGTCATAATCTGAACAAGGAATGTAAACATCATATCACCATTTCACTAAAAGCTGTAAAATGTCAACAATCATGTACATATGCACCTATGAATGAATACGTATACACACACACACACATATATATACACATTCAATAGGCTTCCTCCAATCTCTGTTTACCAAATTCACGTCCAAAGCATTGGTCAGTCTGGTGTTATAGAAGACACTTGTTCATGGTGTTGTGGAGTGGGACTGAACCTGAAACCTCATAGCTATGCCAGGGAAATAAGACAAGAAGGTCATAGCTGGCATTTTTTTGATTTCCTGAATCAGGGTTGGCCTACAACTAAACAATGGCAATCATTGTTTGACCTGCTAAAAACAGCATCCAACTCTCCCTAAAAATCACATTCTGCCATCTTTAAGAAAAGGAGGATAATTGGATAATGTAGTCTTAGACTATTTGTTTAAAAAGATGGGATGATCACTTTTGAAATGATCAGGGTTAAACAACAGCAACTACCAAAACAAAATCATAACAGTGTTTCCATGCTACCTACATGAGATCTGGAAATAAATGTACCGAAGGAAATAAATATTAGCCATTCTCCTGATTCTTTTCAGGAAGCATGGGAGACAACCATAGACATATTTTAGTCTTATGAGTACCTCCTCAGCTACACAAACTTTATTGTAGTTGCTGAAGTAGTAATGACAATAAGTAAATTTTAGATTGGTTTTGTATAAACAATTTTAAAATGCTATCTGAATTTAAAAAAAAAATTTAAGTTATTGTTAACATTTCAAATACAGGAAATGCCATAAAGCTAACTAGAAATAGTAAGTTACTGAGTTTTAAAAAATGATGGTGAAGGTTTGTGTCAACAAAGAAATAATAAATAGGAGAGTTGTTGGAGGTGAAAGAGAGAATAGAGAGAGGTGAGTTGAGGCAACTGTGTAAAGATGAATGAAGAAAAGGAGAAATGTGAGGGTAGCAGGGTTAATAAGAGGTGGCATGAGTAGTGTGTGAGGTGAAACTGTGAGGGAAGGATGGTCAAAGTTTGCAGCAAAATCCAAGTGATTTGAAATGGGATGGGATGAGAATGCAGAGCAAAAAAGCAATATACAAAAGGACACATACAAGGTGTGAGAAGGAGAAAAAGAATGAAGAGTAGAATTAATAGTGACTGATATTGAAAATTAGACATGGGATGTCATCAGTGAATTAATTTGTCTCCCTTTTAAATCCTCTTTTTCAAAGATAAACAAAAATAAAAGTTACCTTTCTAAATATTTCTCTTGCATTTTCAATTTCCATTGCATTCAGATACAACTTCCCTAATTCGTACAGCAATAAACCAACTTTGAAGTCAGAATGTTCAAAATATTGCCTTTTTCACCCCCACCAAGGAAAACAGAAAATACAGAAAAACCAAATTAAACATAAAATATAAGAAATCATGAATAAAATATACATTTGGATATTCGATAATATATCAGGTCATCCCATAAGTTCTGTCCAATTTTACCTTTTTTAAAATTGAATGAAATTTAATAGTATTTTAGAATGTATAATGGAATTTAAAATTATTTTTATGCATTTTTGTACATCTAAACTAATTAAATATTATTTTACAGAATAATAGAATTAAAATTTCTTTGATTAAAACCCTTTCTAACATAGAAGTATCCAAAGAGCATTTGAGGCACATAATGCTTTATGAGTACAAAAAAGGAAACTCTGCAGTCGAAGGGACTCAAAACATACACTCAGTTTATAGGCAAGAATGCTTGAATGAAAGAACTTGCAGAAGATGGTTTGCAAAATTCAGAAGTGGAGATTTCAGCCTTGAAGATGAAGATCGAACAGGACGTCCAGTTGAGTTTGATGATAAGCTCCTTGAGGCATTACTTGAAGAAAATCCTGCATTATCAGTTGAAGAATTGGCAATAAAGCTTAGTTCAAACCATACAACTGTTCATTGTCATCTTCAACAACTTGGAAAGGTTCCTAAACTTGGAAAATGGGTGCCTCATGAATTGTCCAAAAGCAACTGCAAATCCTGAGTTGACATCTGCTCTTTTCTCCATTCTCGCGAACTCATTTCACCCTTTTTGGATAGATTTGTGACTGGTGACCAGTGCTCTACTGGTGCTTATTTTATCAAACCCAAAATATGGTGGGGAGGAACAGTTAATGATATTAACTCCAATATTTTACTGGTACATTATTTTATTTTTATCATTCCTGGAAGGATCAAATGCAATGTCAGATTTTCCTGTGATGTGATCAGCCTGGTGCACTTTTGATCAGGTGTTAGAAGATGTGGCACCCACTGAGAGGAAACCTTCATCTTGTCAAGTTCATTGTGCAGAATATTCTCAATTCTTTCACACGATATGCTAATAGCATTGACTATTTGATTTATAGTCAATCGCCTGCTATCCATCAACATGTGAATTTGATCAATGTTTTCCTCAATGGAAGCAGTTGCAGGACATCCAGACCTAGGATCATCTTCAAGACTCTCCTCTTAACTTCAGCTGCCCACTTTTGCAATTGTTGATAAAGCAGGAGTGTCATCCCCTAATGTAGCAACCATGTCAGTATGAATGTCCTTGGGAGCTAAACCCTTTTCTGCAGGTACTTGATAAAATTTTGTCCATTTTCAAGAGAGGTCACTACTAGTTACTTTTGAAGTCTTCTTTGAACAGTCAGATGTGAGTTTACCTGGAAAGAAACAATGCAATTATTAATAAAAAGAGCTGAAATTAATTCATGCAAAATTTCACAGCTCTAGCATCACTCCTTCATAGCCTGGCTATGAACTTTTTAACCCACCCTCATAATGTGTTTTATCAACCCTGAAAGTATGAAAGGCAAGGTTGACCTCAACAGAATTTGAACCCAGAACATAAGAGCCAGAAGAAATGCTACTAAGTATTTTGGTCACCATGCAAACAATTCTGCCAGCTCACATTAAAAATATTAGTTTCAGGACCAGCAATTTTTTGGAGGGGCTGGAGGAGTGAATTACATTGATCCCCTAGTGCTCAACTGGTGCTTGTTTTATCAACCCCAAAAGAATGAAAGGTAAAGTTGACCTTGGCAGAATTTGAACTCAGAATGTAAAGATGGGTGAAATGCTGCTAAGAATTTTGCCCAACATGCTGACAATTCTGCCAGCTTGTTGCCTTACACCACCGTTTATTGCTGCTGCTGCGGCGGCAGCGGCGGTGATGATGATGATGATGATGATAATAATAATTGTTTCTAATATAAACTTAATGCCTGCAATTTATAGGAAGGGATAAATTGATTGTATCAACTGCAGTACTTGGCTGAAACTTTATTTTAGTAACCATGAAAGGACGAAAGGCAAAGTTGACATTAGCAGAATGTGAAAAGCTGGATGAAATGTTAAGTAATTTGTCCAACATTCTAACAATTCTGCCAGCTTGTAATAAAAATGCTTCTGATTTAGGTACAAGGCCAGCAATATTTGAGGGGATAGGGTAATCGATAACATTGACTCCAGTACTTTGCATGGAGGGTAGGGAGACAAAGTTGACCTTTCATCCTGCAAGGATCAGTAATAATTCCTAACAAAGTATCTGTGAAGGGGAGGAAGAGTCTGGCAGATCTCAAGATGTTGAATCTACTGACAAGAAGGATCATAATTATTCTGCCCTACATGTACTATTTCCTCTCTCTGCTGGTCTCCTGTCACTCAAGCACTCCCAACTCATTCATGTTTCCTCCTCTTATCATCCATATTGTACCCTGCCACACCTCCTATCCCAAACATTTTATAACCATATCCTCAGCCCTCCTTTCAAGGTATGCTACTTCTCTGGAATCTTTCCTTTCATCCATTCACTTTCGACTATTTAAGATCTCACCAATCTGAAATGGTCTGCAAATACTATGCCCACAGCCTCTACATCAATGTAATAAAATATTTGCTTTAAAGATAAACTTATTTAACAACATGCTAACATAGGAAATGAATATTAAGATGATGACAGTGATAATGTTCTTGTTTAGCCACTGGTCAGTTCTAATTCCATACACCTACCATTAAAAGCATTCCAAATGAATTAATTTCAACTATTTTTTTTTACAGACATAACATATTTAGGACTACATCAGTGTTTCCAAACCTATTTTTCCCCAGACCCCACTATAACTTTCCAGAAAAATGTATGCCCCATTGGTAGTTGGAAAAAAACTTTATTTTTAACATTTTATCACAATTATTTAATAAAAAAATTCTACTGGTAACTCTTTTAAGTACCAAGTATCAACTTCTCATGATTATATACTTTCCTTTAAGAAATATCCACACTAGAGTATTAGAATAGCACTATACTGTAGCAAACAGTCTTCACACAATATGCTTCGCTGGAGAGATTGGTTTGGCTAGGCTGAGTGTAGGTGTGTACGTTTGATATGAAAAAAGATTTCCACAATTCCATGTCACACTAAGAAAAAAATTTTGGTTCTCAGAGCCCACCAGTGGGGTGTATGCCCCATGTTGGGAATCACTGGCTTATATTATCCAATGTGTTAAATTGAAACTTCGTAGTGGTTCCCTCATATACATTTTACATAAATATCTTGTGTGTACAGTCTGATGTATGACTGCTACGGCATGAATGAGAGCTCCACATAGGTTATCATTATCCAATCAGCTTCCAGTATAGTGGTTAGTCTACCACTGTACTTAGCTGTGTTACTAGTTATGATATACACAATATATGTAGTGGAAAATTAAGATAAATCCCAATATAAATTATTAGTTCCTCTGTACATTTCATCATTGCAGTTATTTGGAACTCAGCATTGGATACTAAATCTCCGTAAAAGAATGCAATAAAGTAGTTCCACAGATGATCCATTGCAGTTGGGCATCCAAATGCATTTGGAACATTCAATGTTGAGTTCCGAATAGCTGCAATGGTAAAATGTATGTAGGAACTAAATATTTATACTGGGGGGGGGGGGGGGGGGGGGTATGTCCTGGCACTTGCCACCATCTATCTCTCTCTCTTCCTTTACTCAACCAACCCATTTATATTCTGATCCCCATCCGTTGTGAGTATGCCCAGCACATTGCCACCATCTCTATCTTGCTGTCTCCCACTCTCTTTCTCCCCTTCTCCTGCACTTCCCTCAGGTTGGGTAACCATGTATTTCCTTTGTGGCAACGTACCTCTTTCTGTCTTCATCCCTGATCTCTCTCTCTCCAGTTGAGTAACCTTGTACCTCCTCTACAGCAAGACACTTGTTTCTGTCCCTCTGCCTCATCATCCAACACAAGAGCACTTCCTCCAATGCTTTCCCCACTCTCAAAAGAGTTTTTTTTTTTGTCTTTTAAGTACTTGGTAAGCCTGTCAGTGCAAGTGCCACTTAAAAGCAGTCCACACTATAAAGTGGTTGGTGTTTGGAAGTGCATCCAGCTGCGGAAAACCTTGCCAAAACAGTTACAAAAGTCTGCCCGGCTGGCTCTTGTCAAACTGTCCCACCCATGCCAACATGGAAGGTGGACATTAAACGATGATGATGATGATATTTGTCTTAATTTTCAACTTCATTCTACACACACACACACACACACACACACACAGTGCAGTCCACTGGACAGATTTCCACATAATTTTCATTTACCTAGTTTCACTCATAAGGTTTTGGTTGACCCTTGGTTGTAGTAAGACACCCAAAATACCATGCATTGGGATCGACTCTGGGACCTCATGATTGCAAAAAAAAACTTTTAAACCACTTGGCCATGCCTGTATCCTATAATTTCTGGTGCCAACTTTGTCACACTGATTCTTGCCTGAGAACTATGCCAAAGGTATATATACATATATATTGATGGTGATGACTCTTCTAGTTTCTCTAGTTTGGTTAGCAATAATAAAAGAATTACTTACATTCTCTGCGGCCAAACTTTGTTACCATAATATGCTGCCTTTGACCAAAGTCTCAATTCAATACAAGCTTCTTTAGCAAGTTCCATTACTTCAACATAAATCAAGTTAGTTTCGTAAATTCTGGTCTCTTTGAGAATGTTAAGTGTACCCTCTGCTAGCTGCAACTGGTTTTCATAATCTAACATAGTGTACAGGAAAGGTCCATTGTCAGAAATGGTCATTAGAGAATCAATCATTTTAAAAACTATTCACATTTATCCAACAATTAAAATGTGCTACTTTTGGATTTGCTTGTCATACATGAAGAATTACTTTGGATATTAATTCTACTTGCATTTATAGATATCTGATTGTTGGATATAGTTAACCAAATTTGTTTAACACTGAGTGCTTTCTAGATATCTGCTTAGATTTTTTAAACCTTTTTACTTATTACACACACACTCTCATACACACCAAGCAAATGAAATTTCATATAACAGATGGCAAAGGGAAAGTAATTAATCAGAGTACTCTTTCTGATCCATGCAGGCATGGGAAAGTAGACATTATAAACGATGACAATGACATGTGGTGTTTTTCATATAAAACACCAAAATGCCCAATAAATGAAATATCCCATAAATTGTAGTATATTTTATGTTTTATACCTTTTAGTATTTCTGTTCTATGGTTTTATACCAATATCCAGGAATTTGGACTCAGAAGACTTTGGAAGTAGGTTTAGCACTTAGAAACAACATCAGTACACTTATGTAGTTATACATACCTTTACATTTATCAAGTTCACGAAGTTCTTGTACCTTTGCAATCCCAAAACTCCACAGTGTTTTGGTTTCTTCTAAAATTTCAGAGCTGACATCTCTTAAACCACAAACAGAACATGGTAACATGAAGAATTCATTTTCTGGAAAATATCAAAAGATGAACAGAAATATTGATCTAATCTTAATTTAACTCCTATTTTACAGCAACATGGCAGAGTCTTCTTTATTCTTTCTTCCTGTTGCCCCTGCAATGGATGCTGCTTCTCTGTTGTAATAACTCAAACCATGTGATTCAGCCTCACAACAATTTCTCCTCCTCTTCAGACCATCCTTGATATTTTACAATTCTAGATATTTCCAGTAAAGCATTCTTGTAAGGTAGAAATCAACAAAGCACTACCAGCTAAATAAAGCCTTGGATTCCAACCTATAGTGGTTAAATGGTAGCGACTGACACTGGGAACATTTTCTGTAATATAGTGGCACCTTATTCTGTGTCAGAACTTCCTCTCCTCTACTAAGAGCCATAAAACAAGAGTTACATGCCAGCTACTCTTAAGATATTCCTTCAAGTCAATGAGAGAGCTATGTGGTCACCCAGCTTATTAGAAATAGTTGCCAAATATTCCTTAAATGAGACACTACTGTCTTTAAAAGGGTAGGATATATCAGAAAATGTAATCTCATCATCATTTAATGTCTGTTGTCCATGCCGGTAAGGGTTGGATAGTTTGATCAGAGTTGAAGGCTGCACCAGACTCTAGTCTGATTTGGCATGGTTTCTACGTCTGGATACACTTCCTAATGCCAACCACTCCAAGAGAGTAATGAGTGCTTTTATGTCCCACTGGCACGGGAGCCATTTGCATGACACCAGTATCTGCCATGACTGCAGTTTTACTTGACTTGATGGGTCTTCTTCTCAAGGATGACATAATACTGAAGGTTTTGGTCATTCACCATTGACTCTGTGAGGCTCAACACTTGAAAGGTGCTTTTTACATTCCACATGCATGGGCGCAAGTTATGGGACACCAGCATTGGCCATGACAATGATTTCACTTGGCTTGACAGATTTTCTCAAGCACAGCATATTGCCAAAGATCTCAGTCACTAGTCATTGCCTCTGTGTGGCCCAATGTTCGAAGATCATGCTTCATCACCTTATTCTATGTCTTCCTGGGTCAACCTTTAACATAGGCTCCCTCCACAGTTAGAGAAATTGGCACTTCTTTGCACAGCTGTCCTCATCCATACACATCACATGACCATACCAGCACATTTGTCTCTCTTGCACAGCACATCTAATGCCCCTTATGCCCAACTTTTCTCTCAAGATGCTTACACTCTGTTGAACATGCACACTGATATTGCATATCCAGCGAAGCATACTGGCTTCATTTCTTTCAAGCCTATGTATGTCCTCGGCTGTCACAGTCCATGTTTCACTGCCATTTAGCATATCTGCTCACACACAGGATCATACAATCTGCCTTTCACTTTGAAAGAGAGGCCCTTTGTTGCCAGCAGAGGTAGAAGCTCTCTGAACTTTGCCCAGCCTATTCTTATTCTTACAGCTACACTCTTGGAGCATCCACCTCTGCTTTTAACTTGGTCACCTAGATAACAGAAGCTATCTACTACCTCTAGCTTACCCTACTAGCAGTTGATGGAGTCTATTTTCTGTACGTTTTTGGTGTTTATTGTACCTGTGCATCTTCCACACACAAAAGCTATTTTTTCTGTTAACCTTCCTCTGATATTGCTGCACCTCTTATGTGTCCATAGCTTACACGGGGTACATCTTATGGAGTTTCTTCTTATGTGTCCTTAGCTCACATCTGAATAAAAAATACAATAGGCGCAGGAGTGGCTGTGTGGTAAGTAGCTTGCTTACCAACCACATGGTTCTGGGTTCATTCCCACTGCATGGCACCTTGGGCAAGTGTCTTCTACTATAGCCTCGGGCTGACCAGTGTGTGTATATGTTTGTGTGTCTGTGTTTGTCCCCCCAACATCGCTTGACAACCGATGGTGGTATGTTTACGTCCCCGTAACTTAGCAGTTCGGCAAAAGAGACCGATAGAATAAGTACTAGACTTCCAAAGAATAAGTCCTGGAGTCGATTTGATCGACTAAAGGTGGTGCTCCAGCATGGCCGCAGTCAAATGACTGAAACAAGTAAAAGAGTAAAAGAGAGAGAGAGTAGTCATGTCTGGAATACCTTTGGTAATAGGTCTACTGGATCAGAACTGACCTGGAGTTAAACAACAACATATTCCTTTAGATATTTGAAGATATTAACGTTTCTGTGAGTAACATGGAAATATATTCATGATATTGGTAAATCGAATGTGAAAAGTAGATAGCAACTTACCATCATTGATGCTGATTCCAATGAAACCAGAACACTGGACATTTGGACAATGGACACTGGTCAGTTTGCGATCCTTCAATCAGAAATTAATGCACTCTTATGTCCACACTTACTTTCCAAAACAATTGAAATTTAAAAACAAAAAACATAAATGAAGTTATTTCATTATAATTATTTTTATCTGTTGTAATCATTAAAAAATGTAGTTTATCTGAATTTTTGAAGAGCTGAATATAGTGGAGAGATACTACTCCTCTGGGATAGGAAACTATGCTGATGCTTCAGCTTAATTTTTCATGTAGACAGATGTCCTTCAAAACACGATTCAGAAAAGTCAGTAATGTTAGCAAGTCGGAATTGTTAGCACGCTGGGTAAAATACTAAGTGGCATTTCATCTGTCTTCACATTCTGAGCTCAAATTCCACCAAGGTTGATTTTGCCTTTCATCCTTTCAGAGTTGATAAAAATAAGTACCAGTCATATACTGGAGTCAATGTAATTGATTAACCCCCATCCTCTGAACTTGCTGGCCTAGTGCCAAAATGTGAAACCAATAACAGAACATCCTACAGCAAGACTAGATATGCTCTAAACTTTTGAACAACTCATCCCAGGGAAGTGAGGACTCTGAAAGTTTTAAAGAATACATGGCAGCCTCCTTAGTGTTGATGGCCATGATAACATGTACCCAGTATACTCTGTAAAGTGGAGAGACATCAAGTGGAGAGGACCCTTCAGTCTTGTTCAAGGTATGCCAACTATAGTGCAGGTGCCACAATAAAATACATCCTGTACAGTGGTTGGTACATTCTGTAAAGTGATAGGGAGCCATCAAGCTATAGCAAAACCAAAATGGAAGGTACAAGTAAAATGTGTTCTCCAGCTTGTCTATGAGAGGCAGTAACTTTGAATAAAAACTGGTTTGGACTGTGATGATGCATCTAGTCAATGCTAGTAAGGAAAGTAGATGTAACAGGATGATGATACATAGAGCAGACAAATCTCTCTAAAAATCACAACCCTAGTATTAAAACAAAAGGTGACATCCTTGATAATTAGAATGAGACAATTGGGTGCAGATGGTGATTTGGCGTGGTTGACTGGACATTCAGCTTGTTGTGGCAACGGTAGTTGTTGGCGCATGCTGAAGTACATACATACAGATAGAAAGAGTGAGAGAGAGGAGAGAGAGAGATATTGTAATCAATTAATTGAACATGAATGATGTAAACACTTTCCCTCTCTTCATATAGATAACAAGAAATATGCTCACACGCATAAACAGAAAAAAAAAGGGGGAAGAGTGAGAAAAAGGAAACATTAAAACATCTGATATCAAATTAGCAATGCCAAAATAAGCTGTGCCAAAACATCTCATACCTGATGGAAAATGTAGTCTTACATATGGCCATAGATACACTGATTAAAATATAGTCATAGTTAGAATGGCATTGATTATTGGTCAGCTCATTCTGTATTGAACCGTTAACTTATAAGAACATTGACACAAGGTCACACACTTTGAAGCAGAGTCAATAAAATTGAATCCAGAACTTGATTCTAAAATTAATTTTGGTGGGATTTGAACTCAGAATGTAACACTAATAATCCCAACTTATACAATCATACTATACTAATAATCATACCAACAAAAGTGAATAGTGTTGTTACATAAATATAGGTGTAGTTGTCGGTGTGTGGTAAAAAGCTTGCTTCTCAATCACATGGTTCCAGGTTCAGTCCCATTGCATGGTGCCTTGGGCAAGTGTTTTCTACTATAACTTCAAGCTGACCAAAGCCTTGTGAGTGGATTTGGTAGATGGAAATTGAAAGAAGCCCATCATATATATATATATATATATATATATATATATCTTTTATCATTTACTTGTTTCAATCATTAGACTGTGGTCATGCTGGGGCACTGCCTTCAAGAGTTTCAGTCAAACAAATCAACCCCAAGCTTGGTATTTATTCTATCGTTCTATTTTTGCTGAACTGCTAAGTTACAGGGATGTAAACACACCAACACCATTTTTCAAATGATAGAGAGGAACAAACACAAACATAAAGACACACATACACATAGATACACACACACACACACACACATACATATACATGCACAACAAGCTTCTTTCAGTTTCTGTCTACCAAATCCACTCACAAGGCTTTGGTTAGCTTGAGGTTATAGCAGAAGACACTTGCCCAAGGTGCTATGCAGTGGGACTGAATCCAGAACCATGTGGTTGGGAAGCAAGCTTCTTATCACACAGTTACACATGTGCATGTGTGTGTGTATGTTACTTTGTGTCTGTGTTTGTCCTCTGACAATTGGTGTTGGTGTGTTTATGTCCCTGTAACTTAGAGGCTCAGTAAAAGGGACCAAAAGAATTAATACCAAGTTTTACAAGAAACAAAGGTTGGGGTTGAATCGTTTGACTAAAATCCTTCAGGGCATTGCCCTAGCAAGGCCACAGTCTAATGACTGAAATAAGTAAAAGATAAGATATATATATATATATATATATATATATATGGAACAGAGTAAGATTTATTAAAATATAGAAATAAACAAACCAAAAGTTACTTACAAGACATTCAGTTTCTTTACAATGAACACAAGAACAGTCAAAGTAATAGTTCTTTCGCAAGAAATCTTTACGAATCCAACTTGGTCTGTCATTGTTGATGTAACTAATGAAAATCTATATAAGGAAACAAATAACATACATTAATTACATGTATAGATGTAAACATACATTAGGTTACATATATACAGACACTTACATACATACATATATGTGTGTGTGTGTGTGTGTGTGTATGTGTAAATATATTTGCGTGTATATCTAATATATAAAATAGAGATGTCTGTGTATTCGCTTTTCACGTGAAATCGACTTCACCAAATGCTTCCATACTTGTGATGCATGAATAATTTGACCTCGGATAAATGTTAGGCTCTTCATTTGATTTTTTTTATTAAAAATAAATAATATTGCTTTATATTTAAGATTCACTTCTTTAAAAAGGTTCCTCAATGTCAACTTCCGGTATTGACGTATCAACGGCAAAAAGCTTCACTCTCTACTTTGACGTTTTTCTACAAAATGCTTACATACTTGTGATGCAATGTCAACTTCCGGTATTGACGTAGCACATGTGCACGCATACACACGTGTGTCTTTGTAAATATGTTTTTATACATTTATGTATGTGTGTGTTTGTAAGAGACAGAATGTGAGTGAGTCAAGGGGTGTGTTGTCATATGCATCCATCATTTTTGGATGTATGTGTGCGTGTGTGTGTGAGAGAGACAGAGTGAGAGAGCGGTGTGTGTGTAGTATTTACTCTCTCTCTCTCTCTCATACACACGCACACACACACACACAAAGATGTATGCATATTTATGCATGTACGTATACATGACAACAAACCTCTCTCTCTCTCTCTCTCTGTCACACACACACACACGTCCATTTCATCTGATGTGTAATACTGTGTGTGTGTGTGTGTGCGTGCGTGCGTGCATGGGGGGTTCCACAATCACCATTTATTTCAATTACTCTTGTGAGGATATTCACGTAAATCATTTGTTTCATTTAATCCCCATTTTAATTTTCGTAAAAGTTTCCAAGTACCAATAAGCAACAATTTCATTCCCGAGCAACGCCGGGTGCCTCTGCTAGTATATCATCATCATCATCATCATCATCGTTTAACGTCCGCTTTCCATGCTAGCATGGGTTGGACGATTTGACTGAGGACTGGTGAAACCGGATGGCAACACCAGGCTCCAGTCTGATTTGGCAGAGTTTCTACAGCTGGATGCCCTTCCTAACGCCAACCACTCAGAGAGTGTAGTGGGTGCTTTTACGTGTCACCCACACGAAAACGGCCACGCTCGAAATGGTGTCTTTTATGTGCCACCCGCACAAGCCAGTCCAGGGGCACTGGCAACGATCTCGCTCGAAAATCCTACAGGAGCCAGTCAGGCGGTACTAGCAACGGCCATGCTCAAAATGGTGCATCTCATGTGCCACCCGCACAAGAACCAGTCCAGGGGCACTGGCAACGATCTTACTTGGCTTGCCGGGTCTTCTCACGCACAGCACATTTCCAAAGGTCTCGGTCAGTAGTCATCGCCTCGGTGAGGCCCAATGTACGAAGGTCTTGCCTCACCACCTCAGCCCAGGTCTTCCTGGGCCTACCTCTTCCACGGGTTCCCTCAACTGTTAGGGTGTGGCACTTTTTCACGCAGCTATCCTCATCCATTCTCACCACATGTCCATACCAGCGCAATCGTCTCTCTTGCACGCCACAACTGATGCTTCTAATGTTCAGCTTTTCTCTCAAGATACTTACACTCTGACGGGTATTCACATTGACATTACACATCCAACGGAGCATACTGGCTTCATTCCTTGCGAGCTTACGTATGTCCTCAGCAGTTACAGCCCATGTTTCACTGCCATGTAGCATGGTTGTTCGTACGCATGCGTCATACAGTCTGCCTTTTACTCTGAGTGAGAGTCCCTTTGTCGCCAGCAGGGGTAAGAGCTCTCTAAACTTTGCCCAGGCTATTCTTATTCTAGCAGCTACACTTTCAGCGCACCCACCCCCACTACTAACTTGGTAGCCCAGATAGCGGAAGCTATCGACTACCTCTAGTTTTTCACCCTGGAATGAGATAGAAGTTGTTTCCTGTTTGTTTGCAGTCTTTATTGCACCTGAACATCTGCCACAAACAAAAACTAACTTGCTAGTTAACCTGCCTTTGATGTTGCTGCACCTCTTATGTGTCCATAGCTTGCACCGGGTACATCTTATAGAGTTACTACCTACTCCTTTTCTACATACTGAGCAGGGCCATCTACCTGAAGGGGTTTGTGTTTTATCTACCTTCCTACTTATTAGGATTTTGGTTTTAGCTAGGTTGACTCTAAGGCCCTTCAATTCTAGACCTTGCTTCCACACCTGAAACTTCTCTAGTTCTGATAGTGACTCCGCAATTAGGGCAAGGTCATCAGCATAGAGGAGCTCCCAGGGGCAACCTGTTTTGAACTCCTCTGTGATTGCCTGGAGGACTATGGTAAATAAGAGGGGGCTGAGGACGGAACCTTGGTGGACCCCTACCTCTACCCGGAATTCATTGCTGTACTCATTTCCAACCCTCACCTTACTGGCAGCATCTCTGTACATGGCTCGCATAGCTCTCACTAACCATTCTTCTATCCCAAGTTTCCTCATTGACCACCAGATAAGGGATCGGGGGACCCTGTCAAAGGCTTTCTCCATGTCAACGAAAGCCAGGTACAGAGGTTTATCCTTAGCTAGGTATTTCTCCTGCAACTGTCTCACTAGAAATAAGGCATCAGTAGTGCTTTTACCTGGCACGAACCCAAACTGCATCTCATCTAAATTGATTCGCTCCCTAATTAGTTGGGCTATGACCCTCTCTGTAACTTTCATAACCTGATCTAACAGCTTGATGCCTCTGTAATTATTTGTATCTAAAGCGTCACCTTTACCTTTGTAGCAGTTGACTATGATGCTGCTACACCAGTCATTGGGTATGACTCCTTCGTGTATCACCTGGTTCGTAATACGGGTGACTAGGCTATAGCCAACACTGCCAGATATTTTGAGCATCTCTGCAGTGATTCCTGATGGGCCGGGGGCTTTCCCGGTCTTCACACTCTTAATTGCTTTATCTACCCTGGTACTATCAACTCGGATAGCTGGTCCCTCTATTGGGTCGACATACGGCAGGCTCTCTTTCTCCCATTCATTCTCTTTATTAAGCAATCTATCGTAGTGGCATCTCCAGACCTCTTTCTTTGCATCCTCATTTAATGCAAGCGTACCATCATCCATGCGAACACATTTCTCTCCTACAACATCACTATTCTCTCTCCTACACTGTCTTGCAACACGAAATACCTCGAGTCTTTGGTCCTCACGGCGCAGAACATTGGCAAATCTTTCCTTATCTGCTTCCCCTCTGGCTAAATAAACCTGTCGCCTAGCCTCCCTTCTGGCACATTGGTACAATTCCCTGCTACCACCGTTCTTCCAGTCCTTCCAAACCTGTTTCTTTTGTCTAATAGCCCTGTCTACCTCCTTGTTCCACCACCACGTTACTCTGGGTCGGGAGGGGACCTTACACCACCCACAAATCTGGTCGGTGGCTTTCAACAGGTTGTCCCGCAGAAATCTCCAATTGTCTTCCACGTTGTATGATGCTATATATATATATATATATATATATATATATATATATATAATATATATATATGTAAATTCAAGTCACAATATGTGGATTCAAGTATTCCGGTAGTACTCATAAAAAATGCTCTTTAATGTATCATTCTACAAAACATATTGAATATATAATATGATACAGGAGAAAACAAGGAGTGTATAAGCTATAAATGACAGAGAAATAGTTTGATTAACTTTTGTTTAATTGTAAGAACATTCTAATTTCATGACAAATTGTTTCATAAACTCAAAAACATGTAAATAATTTATATCACTATATTTAATAATAAATAAATTACATGCCAACATTAATACAAAATGCAAAAGATCCTTCAAAATAATGCAGAATTTAAGCTATGTCCTCAAGTGAAAGAAAGTCTCTGTTAACAAAGATTTTCTTTCACTTACCCAATACTCTACCAGCTCTATTGTTCTCAGATCTCAGCCTATCTTTACAGTTTAGAACTATATAGAGGATTTATATTCGTTTTTTTTTTTTTTTTGTTCCTCTTCCCTCATTACTCACCTTGTTTGGTTCAGGTTCAGGAATATATTTTAGAGCTCTCAGAAACTGTTCAGTACCATTATATGTCATAACAGCATTGGGAACACAACTGTGGTCAATTTTGGAGGAACTGCAACAGAATAAAGTATTCTTTCAGTTTGTCTAATATTTATCCGTAATCACAAGTTCCCTAAGGCACTGATTTGTATATCTCACTCAGGGTAGTGAATGTAAGACTCTACCTGGTCAGAAAGTGGCCATTCTGTTGCAAGCACCTGATCTCTACTCCAGTTCATTCCCTGTCCATATATTTACTGCAGACACTGACCTACAGATGTTCAGGTTGGACATTAGTGTCATTGGTGAGGGAGACTAAAAACAACCATATTATCCGTAAATTAAAGCAGAGTGAAAAAATACCTGGTGGTATTTATTCTGCCCAAGTTACACAGATATAAACAAGAAACCAGTGACACATTCAGAGTATTTATGCTTTTGTTTACAAAATATGGGACATAAAACACATGAATAAACAAATTCATCATCGTTTAAGGTGCCACTGTTTACCAGAAGACAAACTGAACCAAAGACATTTATCTTTGTCTTAAAGATGTAGCTACTGTGACAGCTGCAATTTCATGTAACATTAAAGACCAAAGATGTTTCACTAGTTTTCTACAGATTAAAGAGAGGAAGATATACCATGTATGAGAAATATTAACTTTTAAAATCCTGTAGTGCTTTATCAATAGAAATCTTCCAATCTGGTTAGAATCCAGAGATTTTCATGAGATGTAGTTAGTCCAGTAGAAAAATCATAAAAAATATACACCAGTGCTGGTGCCACATGAAAACGCCCAGTCCAATCTGTAAAATGGTTGGCATTAGGAAGGGCATTCACCCATAAAAACCATGTCAAAACAGATAGTGGAGCTTGGTGCAGTCCTCTATCTAGCCAGCTCCTCTCAAGCTGTCCAACCCATGCCAGCATGGAAAACAGATGTTGAATGATGATGACTGCATAAATTTGGATGATACAACATAATGATTGTTAGTGTATATTGTGATTTTTGTTAATTTTTACCTGTTGTCATGTCACTTTAACCTGCTCAGATCACTTGAATGCCAAGGTAACTCGATTACATGTAGGTGTTTTTACACAGATAGACACCAATATCAATCTCTTTTCTCAGATCACAATTTGTGCTTCAGTAGTCTTTGTAACTTGAAAGCTACACAATTATCACAAGAAAAAGCATTCTGAGACATGTTTTCATCTCCTTCATGCAAAGGTTTTGTAAAGACTACATCACTGCAATTCTATTTTTATTTACTCTTATTACAGTAATAACATCCTCCACATAAACCTGACAGTATACAATATACAAAGTATTTAGAATATATCAATAAATCAATGTTTCTTTTTTTCAATCCTTGTCATTCACAAGTGAATGCATCACTACAGTGATCACTCCACTCCGCCTCAGAATTGGAAAATCCCAGTAAAAATCCCAATCAGAATCACTTAGATTATTCGTGTGTACAGATGACATGGAAACATCTGTTTATTTCCTCCAAATCTAAGCTTTCTTTCTCTAATTAAACCATCATCTCATCATTTTAATGTCAAATATTCCATGCTTGCTTGGTTCAGATGGAGTTTATTGAAGCAGATTTTCTATTACTGAATGCCATTCCTGATGCCAACCTGTCTCGAAGCAGAGTAATATTTCTCCAGTGCTAGACATGTTCTTGCAATACATTAGAAATGAATAGGGTGGCAAGCTGACAAAATCCTTAGCATGCCAGGCAAAATGCTTAGCAGCATTTCATTTGTTACCACATCCTGAATTCAAATTTTTCCAGGGTTGACTTTGCCTTTCATCTTTCCAAGGTTGATGAAATAAATACCAGTTGACTACTGGTGTTGATGTAATCAACTTACTCCTCCCTTGAAATTGCTGGCCTTGTACTAAAATTTAAAATCAATATATTGGAAATTAATGACATTGTATGATAATGACAGTCATTTACAACAATCATTAATAAATATTTACCAATGAATTCTAACTCATCAATTGAGATATTATTGCTATGATGCATGAAAATCATAGCAACAAAAATATCCAAAGAAATTCTCTGAATACATGACAAATAGAAACACAGATGGTGCTAACAGGAAGTTATTTTTAAAATGAAACTAAACTAAGTTTCTTGCAAAGAAGAGTGCTTAGTTCTTATTTGGAGTGTGTGTGTGGGGGGGGGGGGGGGCAAAGGAAGAACATGATTCGAATTGTGACTATATGTAGCAGAGGATCTCACAACAGTTGCAATTGAGGAATTTAAAAATTAACTAATGTTCCAATATCAATACAGGTAATTAATTATAGCTCTAAGCATCAAATAAGATTGCTTGATTTTACCTCAGATAAATTCCAGTTCCAATAGTGAGGGTATAATCTTCATCAGGAATTGCAAAACAGTTAATAAGCATCTGGAATGAACAACAAAACAGAATACCTTCAAGATTAAAAAAAAAAACAAAAAACAAAGAAGCTGTATACTTATTTCTGCATTTGACTTTTCTGTTGCTGTCATATTTTAGTTTAGTTTGAGACTTCTGTCTGGCGGTTCTATCATGTTGGCTATGTTGATGGTTATATTGTAGTACCAAAAATATGACCAAAACAGTCAAAGATCAAGAGCCAGGAATATATCAATGGCTCACAACAACAGCCACAACTATAACCACCATAAGGAAAACAACTACCCCAGCACCACCCCACCTAGATTATTATCAGGCTGCCTATCACCAACACCACCACATTAACAATAACTTTAATTAGTCAACAGTGGAGGCACAATGGCCCAGTGGTTAGGGCAGCGGACTCGCGGTCATAGGATCGTGATTTCGATTCCCAGACCGGGCGTTGTGTGTGTTTATTGAGCGAAAACACCTAAAGCTCCACAAGGCTCCGGCAGGGGATGGTGGCGAACCCTGCGGTACTCTTTCACCACAACTTTCTCTCACTCTTACTTCCTTTTTCTGTTGTGCCTGTAATTCAAAGGGTCAGCCTTGTCACACTTAGTCACGCTGAATATCCCCGAGAACTACGTTAAGGGTACACGTGTCTGTGGAGTGCTCAGCCACTTGCACGTTAATTTCACGAGCAGGCTGTTCCGTTGATTGCCTCAACTGGAACCCTCGACGTCGTAAGCGACGGAGTGCCAACAACAATTAGTTAAAAAAAACACCCTCTATGCAATTGCTTGACCAAGTGGAAATGGCAGCTAAATCACATCCACAAGTCTTAAAAAAATAAAGGACTCTATTTTTAAACATAAGTTTGTTTGATTAATCTGACCTTGGGCTAAACATCAATATTATTACTACAATTTGTAACAGCAGCAGAAACAACATCAATAATAACAATAACAACAGTGTGAAGCAGAAGTGATGAAATTGATTGTAAAACTCACTTTTCCATACATTTCAAATATAGTTTCATCAGAAGGTAACATGAGAGACTTTCCAACCACATCATGGAGATAAGTTAAATTAAATTTGACACCACTTTGTTTCAATTCCTGATAATCTGAAACATATTTAAAATCTCTATTATCGTATATATACATTGATGAAGAAGTAGCAGAAATATATTTAATATCTCAAGTATCCTACTCAAACATAGATGAAACAATAACAAAACTATATCTATTATCTCAAGTGTTCCACACATACACGGATGCTGCAGTAGCACTAATCACAGAGTAACAATAAAAATGCCTAAAAGTTTTTAATTTCTTCTCTTTTTGTTTTGGTTTCAAATTCTCCAAAGATCAACTTTGTCTTTCTTTACATTGATGAAACAGTACCAGTGGTATATTATGGAGAGGGGTTGAGAGTCAATTCAGTCACACTCATTATTGTTAGAGCATCTGACTAAGTACTGAGCAATACTGTACAGATTCTGAGTTTGAAGCTGGTTAAACAAAATGGGACTGCTTATTTAATATTTGGAATTGTTTATTTAACATTTTACTTATTCTCATGGGATTTGCAGTCAGTGAATTGTTTTCTTCAAACTGTAGCCCTATCTTAGAGCATACCAAGGCAGATTCTTTTGTAAAATTTTTAAAAAACCTTAGCACTCATCTTTATATTTTCAACTGCCCTGGTTTCTCTTTCTTCTTCATAGGAGAGTGAATGTATTTTTGATCTCTAAAAGTGCCTCTTTGAAGTGGATTTCTTGTGTCATAAAGTTGTTTACTTAAATTATTTGAGACTTTTATTCTTTTTCTCATAAAGACTCTCCTATCACAGAGAAAATGTTTTTGTGTATATTAGCTCTTCTCTCAAGGACAAATTTAATGCATATGGCTTATATTATTGACACAAAATCTTTGTGTTACATGTCAATGTCTTGCATAGAGGGACTTCTAAGCCAATTTTATTTTAGTCCCTTTTTTGGAACCAATTTTCAGTCAGCCTTGTAGAAGTTCAGGCTGGATTAAGTTTGGGTACTTCTTGGGTATTATACACCTTTAAGTAATTTAGACTATACATTGTTAGTTCTATTATGCTGTGGTCTGAGAAAATCACTGGCAACACCTTCACATTGTAGATAAGCTCCAAATTATTGGTGAAGCAGTAATTTAAGATGTTGTTCCTGGTTGAGAATACTATTCTTTGTTCTATGAACATCATTTTCATGAGACCAAATAGGAATTCTGCTTTGATTTTGTTCTTTACATGCCGTTCTTGAGACTACATTGCCTTAGAGCCATCTGATGGTGGGGAAGTTGAAGCCAGCATCAGAAAATTATTTTGTTAATACTTGTTTTAGTGCTTTTGTCATCATGATTTGTGTTAAGAGGCTGATATAATGTACATATTACCACATCATGTTACTTTGTATGAACTATGAGTATGTCACAGACCAAGTCTGAATGTGACAACAGAGTTAAGTGAGTGAAACCTTCATGGATGTATATGGTCACTCACTGCATCATCCATGTCTACTTACAGATGTTTCAATAAGTGCTATGCATACTGCCTGAGTGTATGCAGAAAGATTCTTAAATATGAGATTCTGCCTTTGCTGCTGATATTTAATAGCAGAATTGGCGTGTTGTTTGGTTTGGTAGCGATAGCGACCATCCTAGGTCTATTATTTGTGGTGGCCTTGTGTGTGGATGTGTATGGCTTTGGCTTAATCATATTTTTAGCCATGACAACTGTTGTACTATTGTTTGTGTCACACTTAAATTCTTTTACTCACAGGCATGGCTGTGTGGTAGGAAGTTTGCTTCTCAACCACATTGTTCTAGGTTCAGTCCCACTGCATAGGTCTTCTACTATAGATAAATATAATGTAGTTAGAGGAGGAGTGCTGTGCATATTAGTTTTCTACCAATACAAGATTGTTTAACTTTAAAATAATTACTAATTATTGGCTGGGAAATATGCATAGAAGACAATAAAAGGGAAAGACTAATCATAAGATATATTTTTATTCAATAATTGTTTTAATATATAAAAAAATATATATTTTGTTAATAAAGGAAACAAAATTTACATAAAAGTTATTAAATAATGGTAGTGCTCCAACATGGCCTCGGTTCAGTGAGTGGAACCAATAAAAGAGTAAATCACTACATACGTGACATTAATTCAATGAACTGTCTTTTCCACATTGGGTCTTCAACAGATTCTTTGCAATAGTCCTTGTTCTGGCCAAAACAAAACAAAAAACACTTTTATCACCAGACTTAGCAATATCTGCATTCATTAAGAACTTTAACCCTTTAGCATTTAAACCAGCCATGTCTCACCAAAATAATCTGCCTGTTTTATCGTTCAAACTGGCCTGATCAAGCCTTTCACACCTACCCTACAAAGTTATTTTAAATATAAACAGTCATGTCATCAAAATTTCAAACTTATGAGATAATGCATGATTAATTCAAAACAATCTAATTGAATAAGCATTATATTTGACAGAGTTATCTGAATGCTAAAGGGTTAAGGTATAACATGGTAAATAGGGTTGTTATGGTGTCACATAGAATGTCTTACTGTAATTCTAGTTCTCTGGGTTCTTGGTCCAAATTCTGTGAAAGTCAACTTTACCAGCTGTTCTTTCCGGAATCAGTCACCAAAACAGCAATCAAACATATATACAACCCCATCTCCTTTAAGTAGTTACATCATGAATGTTTCGCTGGGTTAAGGGTGACAAGGCTGAGAAGGTGTCTTCTTATGACACAGGTCTCCTAAAACCACAAGCAACAACATGGTATAGGCTAAGAGTATAGGCTATAGTAGATCTTATTAGTGAGAAAAAGGAAGTACAGCACCAGTAACCTTTGTAGGAACTCTGAACTGGGATTGTGGTAAACAAACTATGACCAGTGGTTGGTACATCAAGGTTTCAAGTTATCCTATTATCCTAATATCTAAAGCCTGAAAACAGACATGGTCTAAGAAATGGTCAAAAAGCTCCACAGGGGATATCAGGGTGCTAAATTAAATATTGTTGGAAGAAACAGAAATCACATACTTGCCATCGGATAACCAGTCGCAATACCATTCTGATTTCTGAGGGTGGCAACACTGGATCACCTTGGTTCTGATAACAAAGACATTCAGTTTTATGTATATCAAAATCCATTTCCTGAAGAGATAATAAATATCATTTACATTTGTTCCCTTTCACAAAACATTTGAGACATTATGGTGCAAGCCATGTACAGGGATGTTGTCAGTAAGGTGAGGGTTGGCAACGAGTAAAGTGAAGAATTCTGGGTAGAAGCAGGGGTTCACCAAGGATCAATCCTCAGCCCGCTCTTATTCATCATAGTCCTCCAGGCAATAACAGTGGAATTCAAGACAGACTTGCTCTGGGAGCTCCTCTATGCTGATGATCTTGCTCTAATAGCTGAGTCACTACTAGAACTAGAGGAGAAGTTTCAGGTGTGGAAGCAAGGTCTAGAATCAAAGGATCTTAGAGTCAATCTAGCAAAAATCGAAGTCTTAGTAAGTAGAAAGGCAGACAAATCACAAATGCAGTCAGATAGATGACCCTGCTCAATCTGTAGAAAAGGCATAGATAGAAACTCCATAAGATGTGCCTGGTGTAATCTATGGACACATAAGAGGTGCAGCAATATCAAAGGAAGGCTAACTGGGAAGATAGTTTTTGTGTGTACAGAAAATAGATTCCATCACATGCCAAGGGAAAAAACTAGAAGTAGCTGATAGCTTCCGTTACCTAGGTGACCAAGTTAGTATTGGAGGTGGATGCTCTGAGAACATAGTAGCTGCTAGAATAAGAATAGCCTGGGCAAAGTTCAAGCAGCTCCTACCTCTGCTGGTAACAAAGGGCCTCTCACTCAGAGTAAAAGGTAGACTGTATGATTCATGTGTGTGAACAGCCATGCTACACGGAATGAAATATGGGCTGTGACTGATGAGGACATGCATAGGCTGGAAAGAAATGAAGCTAGTATGCTCTACTGGATGTGTAATGTCAGTGTGCACATACAACAGAGTGTAAGCACCCCGAGAGAAAAGTTGGACATAAGAAGCATCAGATGTGGTGTGCAAGAGAGACGACTGCGCTGGTATGGTCATGTGTTGTGAATGGATGAGAACAGCTACGTGAAGAAGTGTCACAGCCTAACAGTGGAAGGAACCTGTGGAAGAGGCAGACCCAAGAAAACATGGGATGAGGTGGTGAAGCACAACCTTCGAACGTTGGGCGTCACAGAGGCAATGACAAGCGACCAAGACCTTTGGAATTATGCTGTGATTAAGAAGACCTGGCAAGTCAAGTGAGATCGTAGCTGTGGCCGATGCCAGTGTTGCATAACCAGCCCGTTTAAAAGTACCCTTCAATCTTCGAGCAATATACTGTGCTTGAGAAGACCTGTTGAGTCAAGCAAAGTCGTAGTTGTGGTCAATGCTAGTACCGCTTGACTGGCTCCCATGCTGGTGGCATGTAAAAAGCACCATTTCAGTGTGGTCAATGCCAGTGCTGCCTGACTGGGTCCTGTGCCATTGGCATGTAAAAGCACCCACTACACTCTTGGAGTGGTTGGGGTTAGGAAGGGCATCCAGCTGTAGAAACCTTGCCAGATTGGAGCCTGGTGCAGCCTCCTGGCTTGCCAGTCCTCAGTCAAACCGTCCAACCCATGCCAGCATGGAAAGCGGACATTAAATAATGATGATGATGATGATGATGAAAATTATTATTATTATTATCATTTATTATGGCAGTGAGGTGGCAGAACTGTTAGCATGTTGGGTAAAATACTTAGCAGCATTTTGTCTGTCTTTATGTTCCAAGTTCAAATTCCAACAAGGTCAACTTTGCCTTTCATCCTTTTGGGGGTTGATAAAATAAGTACCAATTGAGCACTAGGGTTGATGTAATAAATTTATCCCCTCCCTTGAAATTGTTGGCTTTGTGCCAAAATTTGAACTCATTATTATTATTATTATTATTATCATCAAGACTGCAAGCTTGCAGAATCATCAGCATATCAGACAAAATGCCTTCAAGAGCCCTGTGCTGGTGCCATGTAAAAAGTACTCATGCCAGTGCTATGTAAAGGTTCTCATGCAGTGCTACATTAAAAGTATCCAGCACACACTGTAAAGTGGTTAGTGTCATGAAGGGCATCCAGCTGCAGAAACCAAGCAAAATCAAACTGAAACCTGCTGTAGCTCTGCAGCTGGCCAGCTCCGGTCAAATCGTCCAACTCATCCCAGCACGGAAAACAGATGTTAAAGGATGATGATGATTATTCAACATTTGGTTGTTTTAGGCAAATTTCTATTGCATCTCTTGCTACACCTCCATGTTGCTGAGAGGTGTGGAGCATTTTGTGTTCTTGAATTGTTAGCATGCCAGACAAAATTCTTAGCGGTATTTTGCCTGTTGCTACATTCTGAGTTCAAATTCTGCAGAGGTTGACTTTATCTTTCATCCTTTCAAGGTCAATAAGATAAGTATCATTTGAACACTGGGGCCAATGTAATCGACTCATCCCTGCCTACAAAATTGCTGCCCTTGTGGCATCATCATCATCATCAAGGTTTGTGAAAGAACATTAGGGAAAGAGAATAAACTGCTTTTAGCATTGTGAAAGGAGGAAGATTGTGATGTTCTGGGGCAGGACTGTTTTTTGGAGAAGATGGCAAAGAAGTGAGACAAATAAGACTGAGTAAAAACCCTACCTTACAGCTTGGACTGCAGTACCAAAGAAGTGAACATCCAGAACAGTTTTCCAAGTGATCAGACCTAAACGACAAATTTATAAAACTTGTGATATTATGTATATGTGTGTCTACATATGTATGTGTGTATATGTGGATGTATACACACACACACGTACATGAGTAAGCACATGAATGCAAAACAAGGTGTAAAAATAGTACTCATATACTGAAGGTAAAGTAATATGCTTTAATTAAAGCTGAAAAATTCTTCACAAACTGTTATCAGACAATTGTGATCATATCGCTCCAATTGTGTATATTACTCCTTACGAGGAAGAAGGAACATCTGGAAAATGGAACTTAACTCACAAAATTTTTTGATGAAGTATGATCACATCTGTCCAATGAACAGTTTGTGAAGATTTATTCAGCTTTAATTAAAGTGTGTGTGTGTGTGTATATATATATATATATATATATATATACATGTAAAGAGAGAGAGATTGTTATATCAATATATTTGAAATAAGACTATGCATATATTGTATTTTATTCATTATGACTCATTTAATTTGTGAACTTAAACCAGAAAATCACAAATTGCAGAGGTGTGTGTATGTTAGTAACAGATAGACAAGAAAGAGAGACATACACAGATACATATATACAGATATATGTGAGTTGTCTCTACATGTACATATATATATTATTGACATCATAAGAATTTAGAAACTTTTGAGAAAATGTGAAATAATTCTTCCTTTGGAACTAGGTCTTGAAGCACATAAAGCTATGAATAATATGTAAATATTGGGTTGAGAAACCGTTTTGAATAGAAAAAAATCAAAGGCTGGTTCCAGACCCAGTTCCATGTGGTAAGAAGCTAGCTTCCCAACCACATGGTTCTGGGTTCAGTCCCATTGTGTGGCACCTTGGGAAAGTTTCTTTTAGTATAACCTTGAGATGATCAAAGCCTTGTGAATGGATTTGGTAAACAGAAACTGAAAGAAGCCAGTTGTATACATGTATGTGTGTGTGTGTGTCTTTGCATCTGTTTGTCTCTCACCACCACTTGACAGCCTATGTTGGTTTGTTTATGTCCCTATAACTTAGCGGTTCAGCAAAAAGAGACTGATAAAATAAGTACTGGGCTTTAAAAAAATAAGTACCGGGGTCGATTTATTTGACCAAAAAGTTCTTTATGGCAGTTCCCTAGTTAGTTCCTCAGTCTAGTGACTGAAAGAGATCTCACACACACACAAAGTAGATAGGAAATAGCAGGAACATTTTTTTTTTAATAATTTATTCCTCAATTTCTTGATGACTCAATGACACCAACACCACAAACACAGCCACTGTTACACATTTCATAAATTCTTAACTTAAGATCACCATTTGGTGATCTTAAGTTCACCATTTAGTGATCATAGCTTTCCAATGGTTTACTGCATTTTTGATGGCAAGATGGATATGGGAATGTCTATCTAGGTGTGGATTGCCACACAATTTCTGTCCCCCAGACGCCACTCACAAGATATTGGTCAACTAGAGTCTAAGAGGGAAGACACTATCCTAGGATGTTATGCAGTGGGATTGAACCCAGAGCCATGTGGTTGTGAAGCCAACTTGTTAACCACACAACCAACTATACTTGCTGCACAGTTTCTTCTCTAGATTTCCCTCATGAAACCAATTCTTTCTTAGAATTCCAATCACATAAATGTCAATATTGATTAGTATTGATAATGCTCAAATGATATCTACACACAAGAGAATCTCTTAACAATAAATTCTAATTAGTATGGAACATTTCAAATACTTAATAACTCAGACAAATTGTAACATTTTTCAAAAATGACAAACATTAGCAAAGTATGATAAATACCAGCTGAAAAGAAAGAATTGTTTAAATTTGAAAATTCCAACATTTCAAAAATCTTCAAGATCAACAATTTTAATAGAATGATTATGGGTAATTGTGGTATATCCAGGACCATGGGGGTTAAAGAAAGTGGACGGTGTGCAGTGATTATTTGTGACATGTCTTAAGGGGTGGGCATCATAAGAAATTGTGTGTGGTGCAGCGTGATATTGACAAATTGTGATAAGTCTCAATATCTCAAGATCACAGACATTACAGATTATAAGAATATAGGACAAATTCAAGTATTTCTTAGAATTATAGAAATTTTCAATTTTATAAAAAGGTCCAGGGTCATGAAAAATTGAAAATTTCCACATTTCAAAGAATTCTACAACAGAGATGGTAAAATGAAGTTTATCAATACAAACATGAAAATGAGAAAATATAACTTGTAAAACGATAAAAGGAAGAAAATAACTGTGAAAATAATATCAAAGTATTGTAAAAGCTTGAAAACTGAGAGTGCTAGAATGTTCTGTTTTTATATCAATGTAAAGTTCTGGAAACTGAATTAAAATTTCTAAAATCAATTACAATATTTTTGGAACTTATTCTGGTTGAAAATGAGGAAATTTTAAAACTTTTAAGAAGTTCAGAGTCAATAAGACTTCAACAAAATAAATTTCATTTAAAAATTTCTATTGTTGATTGTGGTATAAGAGACATCATGAAACAGAGATCTAATTCATTATCTGGTTTATCAGCTGCACTTGGTCCTTGGGTGTCTTTGTAATTATTCAAACCAGGCTCTGTCTTATATCATAACACTGGTTGTGGAACTTTGTTATTTTTTCAAACCTGTCTCAGAGGACACCATTTTTTTATGAGTTTGAATAATTCTAACATGTCTGGTAATATGAACTTTAGAAATGGTGAGCAAATAAGATATATTTTTAAAACGATGATAACTTTAAAATTCTCTGAAAATAAGAAAAGAGTTTGGAAATATTAAAAAAATTTTTTTGTTTTTTAAAATGTTTTTTAAAATCTTCACATTGAATTTAAAGCTTATCAAATACACAGAACCAGATTGGCATACAACCAATTAATAAAAATATCAGAGCAATTACAATTTATACTCATTTCTTTATTGCCCACAAGGGGCTAAACATAGAGGGAACAAACAAGGACAGACGAACGGATTGAGTAGATTACATCGACCCCAGTGCGTAACTGGTACTTAATTTATCGACCCCGAAAGGATGAAAGTCGACCTCGGCAGAATTTGAACTCAGAACGTAACGACAGATGAAATACCGCTAAGCATTTCGCCCGGCGTGCTAATTAGGAAATGACACCAAATATAAAATGTCTTTTGACTTAAGATCATATAAGTTGGTGGCTTGAACATTATCACAAATCAGGAATAATTGAAATTGAAAATATCTTAGACTAATAGTTTTTCTTTGTAGAGAAATTTACAAATTTTCACAAGTTGAATATCATGAATAGTAAAAAGTGTGACATACCAGATTGTAACTTAGAAAACTGTAAAATAAAAAATAGTAAAATACAAGATTTAGGTCATATACATCTGGGATACACATAGTTATGGTATATGACAGTGTGATATACAAAATTGGGACATACAAAAGTATAACATACAGGGTTGTGATATACAAAATCAGGACATACAAGATTATGGAATGCAAGATTGCAACATACAAAATTCTAACATATAATATAATTCTAAAATGATCAATTTTAATGTTGACAAAATCAATACAAGAGTAGATAAGCCTGGGTTGAAGAAAATTAGAAATACCAACAATTTCCTCTATTTTTGACATTATTTAAGAATATTTGCAAATTCTAACATCTCTAGTGTCATCAACATTGAAGATTTTCTCATGGGAAAGAAGTTGTCAATGTTAAATTCTAATTGATACACAGTCACAGAAAATGGTAAATTCCAGTACATCTGTGCTCTTTAAATATTATTTGGGAATCAAAAGTAATTTTTCCAAACTGCCACATGTCTAAAAATATGGTGGATTGACAGAGTTTGTGGAGCATCCAATAAAAGGTGATAAAATGTGTCATCATATTTATTCTCAGCATCCTTCGTTCAAATCTTGGCAAGATTAACATTGCCTTTCATCGTTCCAGAATCAGTAAAGTACCAGTCACATACTGAGGTTGATTCTTTTGATTATGCTCCTCTGTGAGAAGGTCATGGGAAACCATTCGCAGAGTTTGTGAGATCAGAAAGGGTTGATGACCCTACTGACATAACTCTCCAGACAACTTGGGTAAAACAACCATACTCTAAGAGTTATTGCTACTGCTGCAGCTGATGAAGATGATGATGTCACATCTAAAGCAATGAAACTAAAAAAAATTTGGCATGCCAAAAAATATCAAGACTATTGACTTGAAGAAGTGCCAGTTACCAAAAGTGGATCAATTCTGGAAACTGAAAAATTTTAACTTTTTTTTAAATTGAGATTTTCTAAAAACAAATCTTGAATTGTCAAAATTCAATATTTTGGCATTAAAGAGTTGAAGAATATTATTGATTTCTTACACTAAGAGAGGGATGTGTGTGACATTCTTAGATTAACTTGAATGTTATGTTAATAACAAAATTATGAAAGAAGGGAAATGAACTGACAAGGGGTACCTCTACATAGTCACTAGACCTACTAGAAATCACTGAATTTCCCTCAAAAACACAACTTACCAGCTTAAATTAGGATACACTGGACAATGTATACAAAAAGATCTAATCATCATGGCTGGAATACCTTTGATTACAGACTTGCTTAATCAGGGTTGACTTGGAATCAAACAACAATAACAAACCAACTTGAGATGTCCTATATAGTTACTTGCCCACTGGCTCAGTGTGGATGTTGCAATACTTCTTTCAATTCTCTTCTTTTCTACAGAAAATTTACTAATTACATCTTCACATCACTTCAATGAATTTTTATTTACAGTGTCATTGAGAAGAGATGGTCACAATATGTGCTAGAAACTGCAGACAAATCTCTGTCAAATATCACCCTATTATCTTAACAAAAAGAAGCAAACATAAAACAAGGTATCTCTAAATTTATAGAAAGATAATATGATAATTTCTTTGATCACCATTCAAGTTGGTTTGTTGTTGTTGTTTAATTCCAAGTCAACCCTGATTAAGCAGGTCTGTAATCAAAGCTATTCCAGCCATGATGATTACATCTTTTTATATACATTGTCCAGTTAAACCCTGGGGCAACAACACTTATTGTCTCTGCCACTCCAACAGTAGTTTCATGTTGGGGTGGATTTTACTTGAACATTTTGTACCATTCATGATAACACCTGATGTCACAAGAAGGCAAGACCAAATCGTCAAGCACTGTCAACACCACACCCACATTCATCTGCCTACCCATATATGTAGAGCTATATGAAATTGTTTGATCACAAAAACGTCTCTCCCAATGTGTGTTTGGCCAGTATGGACTGGTATAGAAAAGCTGGTAATGGCATGTTGAAGCATTCATCCAAACATGTCAATAATGTACCATTATCTCCAGGATAACAGGAGGTTTCTTAGGGAAAATAATCTTGCATTAGTAAATATACTCTAGAGTATATTAGGGTTCTGTCTCACCCCCTGATTACAAGAAGCTGCACTAAATTATATAATTAAACCAAAGTGAATGAAAGCACTTGTTAATTTCATTATGAAACAATTGTTTGGTAATCATTTCAATGTGCATTTTTACCTGAAAACAGATTTTAAAAATAAAATCAAAGCAAGAAAACAACAACAACATCCATCCAATGATCTAGCTATTTGTCTAATATACACAGTGTGTTTAGGCTAAATTTGATGAATTTTGTGTTGCCGTTTTTTCAGGACTAGCTTGATGCATTGGTGAACAGTCAACGGTGTTGGAGAGCATAAAGATTAAAGCTGTAGTTGAGAAAAGGTTAACAGAAATGGAGGATTGGAAGCCATTTGAATATTAGAGAAGAATTACCTGTATCATGATGATTCACACTGTTTATCAAAATGCTGACATCATGACTGCTGCTCAATGCTTTGTGAACATTGTAAAGGATGAAAGGTATGACATGGACAGATGCAATGGAGATTATGGAGCATTGGCCTGCAGGAAGGGATGCAACAGATGAGTGCATCTGCATGCCAGAATTTATCCAACAACAGCAGGACAAGATGATGGAAGATCTGATCAAGGGAATTTGTGGCCCAGAACAACAGGTGGCTTGCTTACAATCCATGTGTTGTCCCACGTATCACGGAAATCAAATTCCCCCAAACTGTGATGATAGTCTTTGGGTGTGTCTCCAGTGAGGGTGATATCATGCCACCCCACATCTTTGAACAAACCTTAGGCTCAATTCAGACGATAATCTGAAGCTGTTAGAGACTAGAGTGAAACCTTGGCAGGAGGTGGTTGCTGCTTGAAGGCCATATGTGTAGCAGCAAGATTTGGTTCCCTGCCACACTTCCAGAAAGAGTCAGAAGTGATTGTTGGAGAATTTCTATGAGCTCACCAGCCCCAACTTATAGCCTCCTAATTCCTTGTAATTCTGGCCTCATAATTACTATGTGTAGGGTGAAGTTGAGAAAGACACCAACTGCAATGCCTACAACAAAAAAGGCCAAGCTGATGGTTAAGATCAAGGAGGTGTTCAAAGATCTTCCTAAGGACACAGTGAGAAACACATGTGCCGGGTTCTGGAGCCTTCTTGAGGCTGTGCTGGAAGCTGAGGGCAGCAACTTTAAATAAATTGTTATCTCCAAGCTATAATCTAGCTAATATTTTTTTGATTTCTTAAAATGTGTTTATTTTTAGATGGGATATATTGTTTTCTTTTCCATTTATGTAAACCATCAAATTTAGCCCAAATACCCAATATATATATATATATATATATATATATATATATATATATACATACATTCACATACTGGTGCAAATGTAGGTGTGTGTTTAAGAAGTTCGCTGCACAACCTTGTGTTTCAGGCTCAATCTTGCTGCACATCATCTTGGGAGGTTATCTTCTACTGCAGTCTTTGGTTGACCAACACCTTCTCAGCAGAATTTGTTTGATTGAAACTGTAGAGGTATGTTATATATATCTATTTGTTTGTATGAAAGTGTGTATTTATACATGTGTGCGTGTGTGTGTGTGTGCATACATACAGGCTTGTGCTTACTACCATTCTTGGGCTGGTTCTGAAAATTTACAAGAAATATACTTAATACACATACATGAAGCTTGAAAAAAGGAGATACTATAAAACAAATTAGCATAAATAAATATATTGGGCCATCCCAGAAATAATGCAATTTTTTTATACTACTTTCATTATTCAAAATTAAGATAAAGTTACTTTTCAATCTAAAATATACTCCCCATCTTCTACAATGCTCTTCCATCTATCTGGTAGACTTGCAAGGCCCCTCTTCTGAAATTCACTTGTTTGTGATGAAAAACACTCCCCCAGTACTGTTCTGTCCTCGTCTACAGAATTCATATTTTTTCCATCCAAATGATTTTGAAGACTGCAGAATAGATGATAATCAGACAGGGCAATGCCAGGCGAATATGGTGGGTGGGGCATCATTTCCCATTTAAACTGTTCCAGCCTTTGAAATGTCATCCTTGCTGTATGTGGCCGAGCATTATCCTGATGGAAGAACACCTTTCGTCTCGGAACCAAAGATGGACGTTTTTCTTCTAGTACGGACTTAAGCCTCTCAAGCTGCATGAAGTAGATATCCTTTGTTATCATTTGGTTTGGGTTTAAAAGTTCAAAGAGGACTAAACCTTTCATTTAGGGGATGATCCTATATATATGTGCTATTGAAGGTTGGTCTTGTGGCAGAATTGATTTGAAGAAACAAACAAAATAGTTTGCTTGTGGGATTTTAGTAATATATCATCACACTCTACAGACGTTGGGACTCACAAGGACCTACAAATATTGGGACTCGCAGAGAGGATGCCAAACAGATGGAGATAGAACAGCCCTTCAGCTGGTCAGCTCCTGTCAAATTGTCCAACACATGCCTGCATGGGAAACAGACATTGAATGATGATGACTCTCCGGGGTTAAATTTGCTTTTTTCCTTCTAGGTTTGATGAAACAAAGTACTAATCATGTATTGGGATTGATTTACTTAACTCTGTCCTCTCCCATCTGTGTCATTGTTGTACAATCCTGTGCTTCCACATGTGGGGCTGTCTGTTAACCTTATCCTCCTCTTTCTGTGTCCCCCTATACTCAAAATCATTCATCACCAACAACACTGACCTCTTATGCCTTTCCCATTCCTGCCATCAAAACTGCTCCAGATCCTTAAACCAAGGTACCACATAAAACGTATTGGTGTGGGTGTTGGTGCCATGAAAAAAGCACCTAGTACACTCTGTAAATGGCTGACATTAAGAAGGGCAGCCAGCTGTAGAAACCAAGCCAAAACAGACTATGGAACCTAGTGCAGCCCCTAGCCTTGCCATTTCCTGTCAAGCAATCCAACATGGATTACTTGCATGGAGAATAGATGTTAAATGTTGATGACAATAACACTGTCGCATATTAATATACTGTAACCAACACACACTCCATACAGTTCTATGTACAAGTCAGTGTGTGTGTGTGTGTGTGTGTGTGCGTCTATGTACCAAAACATATTTCCTTACATATAAACATGTACAACATTTCCACCTTAATCTTAGCATATTCATAACATTTTACAGCAAAAAATCTTTTTTACTTCCGAACATATTTCCTCTTAGTTGGAGGAAATCTAAATGAAGGAAACATTTTTTTCTCTCTCTCTATCTTTATCCACCCACACACAAATATACAACCACGAGGTAATAAAGGAGGTGGCTGCTTGTATATATAAAAAAAAAGAAGTCAAAATGCTTCCCACTCAAAAAAGGAGAGCAAGTTAACAAAGGGAAACAACTTTGAAACAGGTTTAAAGAGTAATATAAGGGAGATAACTGCTTAAGATAAATTTTTATCTTCAATAAATCTAAGAAAGAAGAGAGAGTTCCTTAACTAGCCAGAGTTAGTGACATTGATTCAGTTCCCCATTAGGGACATTTCTCTTCAAATACACAGCTTTTCACAAAAATATTTTGTTTGTTTTTATTATGGTTTAATCAGGAATAAATGGGTTGTCCCGATGACCTTGGAAAGCTCTGCAACATGTGCAAGACTAATGTGGTTGATGTTCATCTGAAATATATGTAAACTAGACACTTCAGCACGACCAACATTGTTTAAACAGACCTGCTTCCCTAAACAATTATTCTCTTGAGAGATCGGAATTGTGTAGTGACAGTCAAAGGTCACCTTAATCATGACTTTACAATCGGTTAAATGTCCTCTAACTCTATTGAAATTTATTTTAGTTCTAAAGGAATGGGGAACTTCACATAAATCTAAAACTCATCAAAATTTTGTAAAACAAAAACTGTTCAGTTAGGAGCAGGTTTATAGGTAGATGTAACAGGCATGTTTCTGTCTTGTTAGAGCTCATCAAGGAAACATTCATATCAGTTGGTAACCCTTCCCAACCACATTGTTTCAGGTTCAGTCCCACAGCATGGCACCTTGTGCAAGTGTCTTCTACTATGGTTCCAGGCTGACCAAAGCTTTGATAACCCAAAATACATGTGCGTGTGTTTGTGAGAGAGAGAGAGAGATTTTGTATTTTTCTCTTGTCTATCACTGGTTGTAAACATTGGCTTTACTAATAGTATCATTTGCTTGCAGTCCCACAAAACTATATTCAGGCTTCTTCGTTGGCAAGAAATAGATTTTATCAAGAATACTTTTTCAGTTTCACCATTAACATAAAAAAAAAAAAATTCCAGCTTTATATTGTTAAACTCTGTAAAAAACAACAGATTGCCCCATCATTTTGGGTTCCTTTTCTTTGATATCTACTATTAATATTTCTGTCCCTAGATTATTGACTTTGGTTACTATAAGGTTGAAGCAGGTTGTGTCTAAGTAATTTATATGACTAAGATTGTTGATTTTCATCTATGTGCCCTTTTTTCATGCCAGGTACATCTGTTGAGGTTGATGCTTGAAATCGTTTGCAAGGTTATCACAATACTGAAGCCAAAGCTGGAACAGACTGGATGAGTCAGAGTCATAACAGGATGGTAAAAATAACTCAGAGCTTCTTGGATGTTTCAGACAGAGAAGCTGCTTTCTGTTACATTTCATCAGGCATCGTTCTCCCTCAAACCATGTATAAAGCCTCTTTTGCTCCCACTCTCTCACAACTCACTATTGACTATTTGAAGATCTTGAAATGAACTTAAACCTTGGACTTTAAGGAGAGAAGTCATAAGAAGAAGCATTTCTGTTGATTGGCATACATGGAATACTCTCTTACATTGACAATGTCAAGATTTGATGTTGAGCTGGTTTTCAACAGAGGCTCCTTGCCTTCTTTGTCTCTATCACTTCTGGTTCCATGTATTTGTATGACAGCACCTGATGATACAACAATGGTTTTGTAAAGGGATTCTACTGGCACAGCTTGAAAAAAGGCTGTAACCATATTGTCACTTGGGCATCGTTTTTGTTGTTTCAGTAAGGTAAACCCATTGGCTATTAACACCAGAAGGACCAGAATGTGTCAATTGATGCAAAGATGTTTTTTCAATTTGAAAGGAAAAGTGGGGAGGGGTAAAAAAACCTTTATTATAGGCGCAGGCGTGACAGTGTGGTAAAAAGCTTGCTTCCCAACCACATGGTTCTGGGTTCAGTCCCACTACATGGCACCTTGGGTAAGTGTTTTCTACTATAGCTTCTGGACAACCAAAGCCTTGTGAGTGGATTTGGTAGACAGAAACTGAAAGAAGCCTGTCATATAATATATATATATATATATATATATGTATGTATGTATGTATATATATATATGTATATATATGTTTGTCTGTGTTTGACCCCCCCACCATCACTTGACAACCGATGTTGGTGTGTTTATTTCCCCTGTAACTTAACAGTTTCGCAAAAGAGACCAATAGAATAAGTACTAGGCTTACAAAGAATAAGTCCTGGGGTTGATTCGTTTGACCAAAGGCGGTGTTCCAGCATGGCCACTGAAACAAGAACAAAAGAATAAATGTATAAATCTATTGAATTTTATGACTTCAAGCTGATATTAGTTGCAATAGTTACATACTTTGAAACAAATTTATTGAAATTCTAAACATTCCTCACAATGTTTTAGTGCACATTTGCCACACAGAGGTTTTTTACAGACTCTATACATTTCTGTGACTCTGTTTCAGCATTTTGTTTTCACACATGTACATCTGACTTTATTTCTAGAGGTAGATGTTTCCTCGATTAGACATTTGGTAGTACATGAATAACAATGAGGTGAATCGCCACAAAGTTCTTCAGTAACTTTTTGAATATATTCCAGTCAACTAATGAATGAGTTGTAAACACTTGTGTATATTACCCAGCTGTTTATAAGAGCAACATCCAAAATATTATGAAGACCATGCATTCGTCATTGTCTTCTGCTTGCTTTAGCTGAATAAAGCCTTGCCATTTGGTCAAGCACGTCTACGCCTCCCTTATGTTTGTAATAAAAAAGTCTGGTGTTAGGCTTCTTCCTGATGTTATTTTCAGGAAGAACTTCTACAAATTGATGTAAGGTACTCAAAACAAAAACAGATTTTGATTTTTTGCACTGGTATGAGATAAATGTGACAGTAGGCTTCTCTTTGGCTTTCAAAACCACAGTTTCATGGACTGGTTTCACCTGTTTTACTACTCCTGTTAATTTCCTTCCATTCTGACTAAACTGCAGTTTTGTTTTGTGAGCTGTAAAGTCCATGCAATTACTGAATATCTAAAATGGTGTCACATGTATGTATAAAAAAAGCAGGTGCAATTTTCAAAAGTTGCCAGTGTGTCAATTGATGCATGTGGTCCTTATAGGCAGTATGCACTTTATGTTTTTTACAGGTGGTGCAAACAACCTATAATTTATAGTGTTTATAGATGTTATAAAACTATGAAAAGTCAAGCATCATGATGTCAAAATCTACAATTATTTTAGAATTGTGTGCAATTAAGATTTCAAAATGCATTCATTAACACACTCGGTCTTTCTAGTGTTAAGTAAGTGGGCAGCAAGTTGTTGAATGCTGAAGTATCTTGATGAATGGGAAAGATGAAAAAGCCTAATGCAGATGCATTGTCCCAGATGGAATTAGGCTAACTTTATCAGAGCAAACATTGCAGTGTCAGATCCCTCAATGACATATTTGTAGACATATTGGATGGATTTTACTGAACTGTAAGAACTTCAAAACTGTGTGTATGAATTAAATGTGTTGGTCAGAACTAGGCTGCAGGGACCTATCTGGCTGCTGTCAGTTTGTGCCATCCAACTAAGGTTTGGAAACCTTCATCTTCTGGTGATCTTCTTTTCCAAGACATAGTCATCTTCACCTATTTAAGTTCCATTGACAAATAAAACCCATGTATTGTGTGTATCCTTTTCCCATGCAAAGTAAATTCTTATTAAGGGCAAACTAAAGAGCCCTTTCACATTGCAAAGTTCTGGGAGCTCAGCATATATTATGAAATTAACTTGATCAAGAACAGAACCTATGGCAAGTCCTCTTTTCCCATGCCACTAATGATAAAAAACATTTGTAGCCAATTTCTGGTAAAGAAGACTAAATTTGATTGATTCTAGTTTGATTTCATATCTATTAAATTTGACTTTCTTCTTAATATGAAATTATCTGGATACTCATTGTTGATGAAGATACATTTACACACACACACCATACAGAACATATATGATATATATATATACACAAAAATGCAGAAAGCAAGGTATATAAATAATTTGCATTATATAATATATCTAATAACCAATTTCCCCTTCCTGTAGCTATTTATGTCCTTTTGTCTATATACCCTCTGGTTAAACTGTTTGGTTTCCTTCATGTTTTAAACCACACACAGATGCACATACACTCACACATGTATATGCACTTGCAGAGCACCATCTGAACATGGCCGATGCCAGTCCCCTCTGGCCCCTGTGCTGGTGGCACGTAAAAAGCACCCACTACACTCTCGGAGTGGTTAGTGTTAGGAAAGGCATGCAGCTGTAGAAACATCGCCAGGTCAGACTGGTGCAGCCTCCTGGCTTTCCAGACCCTAGTCGAACCATCCAACGCATGCCAGCATGGAAAACGGACGTTAAACGATGATGATGATGATATATATATATATATATATATATATAATGATCAGATATATACATACATACACACAGACATTAATCTATGAATAGAAAATTCTTATATTTCATAGTCTTGATATTGGTTTTATAAATTTTCTTCAAACTTTTTAGACTTATTCATCTAATTCTCCATGCATCAGCCATATTGCATTGACACACACAAATGTGTGTGTGTGTATATGTGTGTACGTACATATATATGTATGTATGTGTGCACATATATGCATGAGTGTTCACATAAAACACATGCTACCTATTCATACATACACGTTTAATCACACACACTCATCTATTCTCTCTGCAGAAGAGCATGCACTCAAAAAACAGACTTCTCTTTCTATTTTACCTGAGCAATAATCTAATACACTGCTTGTTTTTTTAACTTGTCTTCATGTTATTTATAAAATATATATAACACACACACACACACACACACATATATATAACACATATTTATATGTATACATTTACTCTAATTTTATTTACATTTCTTGTTGTTTGTACCACCAACCACCACCACCGCTACTTTTCACTTTATTTATGTGTGCGTGTTGCAGCTCTAAGTTATTTACAGTTTGTGTTTATGATATAGAAATTAAAATAGCACGGTTGTAATTGTGGGGTTCATGATGGTGGTTTTGTTATGGTGATGGTAATGATAGTACTGCTGTTGCTGCTGGTAGCAGAATGGTTCACAAGAATGGGAGGGATGATTGTTGTAGCCATGGTGGTGGTGATATTATTGATGATGGTGATAATGGTGGTGGTGGTGGTAATGATGGTGGTGGTGACAGTAGTATTGATGGTGGTGGTAGTGAGGGGGTGATGATGACGATGCTGATTGATGAAGATGATAATGATGATGACAAACAGAGATGGTTTCGTTCTAAAAGCTCTTTTTATTGTCGTCTTAAGTGAAATGAAAGCAAGTTTTTATTCAGGAAGAAAATCAATCAATCGAGATGGTAGATGAATGGTTGGGGGTGATTGATTAATCAATTGCTAAGCATACATACATAGTGCTGTATGTACATATTATACACACACTCACACATATATAGGTGTAGGTGTGGCTGTGTGGCAAGACGTTTGCTTCCCAACCACATAGTTCCAAGTTCAGTCCCACTGTGTGGCACTTTGGGCAAGTGTTCTGCTATAGCCTTGAGCCTTAGAAGTGGAGAGAATTTGGCAGACAGAAACTGAAAGGAACCCATTGTATATCTATCTATATATCTATGTGTGTATGTGTGTCTTTGTTTGTCTCCCACCATTGCTTGACAATCAATGTTGGTGTGTTTACATCCCTGTAACTTAGTGGATCAGCAAAAAAGACTGAAAGAATAAATACCAAGGCATTAGAAAATGAAAGAAAATAAGTATTGGAGTTAATTCATTCAACTAAAAGTTCTTCAAGGCAGCGCCCCAGCATGGCCACAGTCTAATGACTAAAACAAGTAAAAGGTATATAAAAAGATACATTTGTACGTATTTGTCTATTTGGGTATAATCAAGTTATTAGAAAGTCTCTGCTAAAGATAGTTTCAGATAATCCATTCCTGACTTGCCAACCCCTCCTATCATATATCAGTGTCTAATAGCAGGAGCATACTGGTATTCCTCAACATTCCAAACTGGTATTCTTCAATGACACTGGTTGCTGTTGTTCTTGCTTAATCTCCAGCCATGACCATCCTATCCTATCCTAATTTTTGTTTCAGCAACAATGTACCCAAGATAATGTCTTATCTATTTTTAAAAAAGATGTTCAGGTGTGACTGAAATTTAGCAGCTATTTCTGTCTTACTGAACAACCCACATGGAGGCACTAGATGTATTGGCTAATGTAGTCCTAGATACATTAGGGATTTCAATTTTTTTAAAGAGTGTAATTTGAGGGAAATTCAGCTGCTAGTTTTAGCAAGTTGAGTGGCCAACTAGAGGCTTTTTTTCTTCACAATTAGAAGAGAGTGCTACATTGAGAAACACAGCAATTTTGGCTATTACATGTTTCACTGTATTGTGTTTGGCAGAACTGGCAGAGTGTTGGATAAAATGCCCGACAGAATTTGTTCTGACTCTTTACATTTAGAGATCAAACTCTACTGGGGTCAGTTTTGGTTTTTATTTCTTCAAGGTCAATAAAATTAAGTACCAGTTTGTGGGGTTGAATAAGAAGTAAAACTAATTTTTGTTACTGATTTCTGGGATTGGTGTGGAACTGTGGGACACCATGGGGTGTTGAGTCACCCTTTAAATAAAGGCAAACTTGTTACCAGTTCAAATATGCTTGAGGCATATTTGAACCCATAAGAAAAATCCAATCACTGTATTTTGTCACAGAGAAAATTTCTCACAGTAACCAGGTGTAAACACACCTATCTGTCTTGTTGGTTTGCAGCATCCGCTTATCCGGTTTCTAGTGCTGAAGAGGAGATAACCACTCTGAAATGCATGCATCCACCAACCTGATTAGGGAACACTGCAAACTGACTCAGTGTATTTATATTTACTCTTTTATTCTTTTACTTATTTCAGTCATTTTGACTGCGGCTATACTGGAGCATCACCTTAAAGAGTTTTTAGTCAAAGAAATTGACCCCAAGACTTATTCTTTGTAAGCCTAGTACTTATTCTATTGGTCTCTTTTGCAAAACCACTAAGTTACAGGAACATAAACACACCAGCATCAGTTGTCAAGTGATGGCAGGAGGCAAACACAGATACACACGTGGCCTTTACCAGGGGTGTAGCCAGCCCACTTATACATACCTTTCCTTCTTTGGACACAAATCCCTGCTTGCAAAGACCTGTTGAAACAAGTGAAATCGAAATCGAACCAAATTCGATGACTGGCACCCATGCCAACCTTTCCTTCATTGGATACTAAACTCTGCTTGTGAAGACCTGTTGGGGCAAGCGAAATCGTAACTGAACCAAATTCGATGACTGGCACCCATGCCAGTGGAGCGCTAACAGCACCATCCGAGCGGGATCACTGCCAGAGCAGCGATCTGGCTTCCATGCCGGTGGCACATAAAAAGCACCATTTGAGCGTGATCGTTACCAGCGTCGCCTTACTGGCACTTGTGCCGGTGGCATGTGAACAAAACATTCGAGTGAGGTCATTGCCAGCGCCGCTGGACTGACTCTCGTGCAGATGGCACGTAAAAACATCATTTGAGCATGGCCGTTGCCAGTACTGCCAGACTGGCCCTCATGCTGGTGGCACATAAAAGCACCCACTACACTCTCGGAGTGGTTGGCATTAGGAAGGGCATCCAACTGTAGAAACTCTACCAGATCAGATTGGAGCCTGGTGCAGCTATCTGGTTCACCAGTCCTCAGTCAAATCGTTAAACCCATGCTAGCATGGAAAGCAGACGTTAAACGATGATGATGATATACATAATGGGCTTTTTCCAGTTTCCATCTACTAAATCCACTGAAAAGCTGTGGTTGACCCAAAGCTATAGTAGATGACGCTTGCTCCCACGTGGTTGAAAAGTAACAAGCTTCTTATCACATTGTCTTCAGTGAAAAATTTTCTTCACAACAAAATACAGTGAACGGCTTTCCTATAGGTTCGAATATTCCTGAAGCATATTTGAATGGTAGCAAGTTAGTATTTATACACATCACTGCTCTTAGTACTTTTGTTCCATATTTTGAGTAATCTTCAGAAATTCCTGGAAAGTGAATACAGTGGTTGTGGCTAGGATGCAGTGTTGATGTTACCTTCCACAAGATTATGGCAGCATTTAAACTGAGCACTGCAAATTATGGAAACAGTTGTTTATTATATAATGTTACAATGATGAACCAACAAGTCAATGACAGAGCTTCTATCTGGCCTCTTGACCTATTAAAAATAACAGCCAAATCACTTCCTGATGTCTTGAAAATAAACACATTAAATAATGTAATCCTATAGTATATAAGCTATGTCTAAAAAAAAATGTCTGGATGATCATGGCTGGAACCTCTTTCATCATACAACAATGTGATACTTGTTTGTAGGTAAAACAAGTCCCTGGAAAATTGTGGTGAGTGACTGAAGTGATATGAACCTTCAATGCTATGATTCATTGTTCAATGACATCATTTTAGCTCAGTCATTTGGGACAACTGTATACACCATTTGTATACTCCAGTGATTCTCTGATGAGGAAGTTGCTCCTTTTTACACAGAGATTATGATTGATGCTGTTTAACCCCAGATCAGGCCTAATCAACCAGGTCTGTATTGGTGGTGATGTTTAACTGATCCACCAGGTTTATCACCAAAAGTGTTCTAGTCTTGCCCATCCCATATTTCTTAGTCAAACACAGTATAGTCTACAGTACCTGATGTGTCCTTTTTAATTAAGCAGCTGCATGTGATTTGAAGGAGATTTGACTGCTATCTCTATTAGGCCAAATGACAACCTCACAGGATTTCTCTTCTAATTGTATATTGGAATTGTGAATGTGTGGAGGTCATCCCTTTCCAAGGTAAACATCCAAGGAAGGAATTGAAATCAGTTAATAAAACACTTGCTTAGTTTACAGTGTTGCTGCTGTCTACAGTAAGAACGACACTGCCTTATGGTACCTAACACCACAGCTTGGTTCTTGTTGTTTAGCACCAGCTCAGCCCAGGCTGAGCAAAAACATTCCAACTGTGATCATCCTGTCTCTTATGTGCTGAGAACTAAGGACTATTTATCCAGTAAATCCATGCTTTAAGACACTGGGATGTAATGCAGGATAGATTTGAATACTATTTCTAGGAAAGCAACTAATCCGAACAAAATCTTAATTTGCTCATTAATTGTTTGAGTCAGTGAAAATAAATTGTTTATCTCTCGAGTGACTAAACATTTTTCAAAAAATGGGGGAGTAAAACAAATACAGATAAAAGTCAAGGTAATAGGGTTATCTACAGGAGAGGGAGAGAAGTAAGTTATCCTCTGCATGAAATATAAATAGTTAAGCAGATAGTATGAATGAGATAAATGTCAACATTTGTTTACCCACTATATTGTTAGCATACACTTAACTATTTGGTTTTCATGACTGTAACACCAAGCTCCCCTGACAAGGTCTCATGAAATAGAAACATGCCACCATACTTTTCAAACAACACTTTATTCATCACAGCTTTCTAATTAATTTGAGATACATTTATAAAGTATAAGCATAGCTGTATGATAAGTTTGCTTCCCAACCACATGGTTGTGGGTTCAATCACACTGTGTGGCAACTTGGGCAAGTGTTTTCTACTATAGCCCTGAGTTGACCAAATCCTTGAGTAGATTTGATACAAAGAAACTGAAAAAGTGTGTGTGTGCGTGTGCGTGTGTGTGTGTGTGTGTGTGTGTGTGTATGTTTTTTATGTAGTCATTGGTTTATGGCTGGTCAGAAAGTTACCATTGGTTCCATATCTATTATTATTCAGCTTGAGTGGCTTAAGTGAGCCCGAGAAGGAAAACATCCATCTTTGGTTTCAAGACAAAAGGTGTTCTTCCATCAGGATAATGCTCAGCCACATACAGCAAGGATGACATTCCAAAGGCTGGAGCAGTTTGAATGGGAAATGATGCCCCACCCACCATGTTCGCCAGACATTGCCCCATTTGATTATCATTTATTCAGCAGTCTTCAAAATCATATGGATAGAAAAAATATGAATTTTGAAGACGAGGTCAGAACAGTACTGGAGGATTATTTTTCGTCACAGACAAGTGAATTTTGGAAGAGGGGCCTTGCAAGTCTACCAGATAGATGGAAGAGTATTCTCGAAAATGAAGGAGAGTATATTTTTGATTAAAAAAGAAGCTTGTCTTAATTTTGAAAAATAAAAGAAGTATAAAAAAACTGCATTATCTATGGGATGACCCAATGTGTGTGTGTGTGTTACTGTCTCCTTGATTCAATAGCATGTGATAGTTGTAACCAAGTGTTACCATAATGGAACATTCTGTGAAAACATGTTTGTTTGGTCATGAGGGAAATATCTTACTTGGAAACAGGTGAAGGTGACAAAAAGACATCCAGCCATAGAAAATCTGCCTCAACTAATTCAGTCTGACCCATGCAAGCATGGAAAAATGGATGTTAAAACAATGATGATGATAGTGGCCATGATTTAATTATTTAAATTGCCTTAAATTAATGTCACTTTTGTACTTTTTACCAATATCCCCAAATAGCAAATAAATTTATTTCCATCATGGCCAATTCTCTACCCCATCTTCACAACTGAATCATGTGAAGAGACAGAATATTTCAGTGTGTGTGTGTGTCTCTGTGCACGTCCTCACTGCTCAGTCAATGGCTGACTCTTGTTATTGTTGTTGCTTAGACTCAAGGCAGTCATGATCAGCCCTAATCTTTAGATCTAAGAGCTTAAGTTTTCCGTTGTGACCATCCTGTCTATTTTAATTTTTATCCTTCATCTGATATTACATTGCTGGTGTGCTTCACTTCTTAATACAATGGACTGTGACTTTAAGTGATATTTAACTGCTACTTATAACAAGTCGAGCAACTTAGTAAACACTTCTTTTTCGACTTGTCATTTGTGTGTGGGCAGCATTGTTGGAGGTCATCTCTTTCCAAGCTACGAGGAGGATCCTAAGCTAACCAAGATACTCTCATGGAATGTGACCAAATGAAGTTTATTTTTCAACATAGTCTCCCTTTAGGTCTACACGCTTCTTCTATCAGTGTTGCAGTACTTGGACACCATTGTCGAAGGAGCTTTCATCCTGTTGGTTGAAAAAGTCATCAACAGCAAATATGATGTCATCATCATTGTGACATTACTTCTCAGCCAAGTGTGTTTTTCCTGTTGGGGGATAGATGATAGTCAGACGGAGCCAAATCAGAATAGGGAAGGTAATCAACCAACTCAATGCCACAGTCATACATAGCAGCCATTGAAACTAAGGAATTGAGTGCTGGAGCATTGTCCCAATGAAACAAGACCCCTTTCATCAGTTTTCCTGGGAATTTAGTCTTGATATCTTTTTGTAACTGCCTCAGTAAGCTGGCATAATACACTCCATTGATGGTTAACCCTTTTGAAGATAGCCGATAAACACAATGCCTTTTTGTATCCTCCAAAAAACTGAGGTCATCAACCTTCCCTGCAGATGAAATGACCTTGGAGCAAGTGAGGAGGGGTTTTTCCATTGCATGAATTGTCTCTCTGTCTCTGGCTCAAAGTGATGAACCCAACATTCAAAGAAACCAGCTGGATTTACCTCAAAGTCAGATATTCCTATGATATGATCACCCTGCTTTTGATCAGGTATCAGAAGACATGGCACCTACCAAGCATAATTTCGGTATTAGTCTGGAATCCAACAGTGTTGATAGCCCAGAACTCGGGTTGTGTGCCTTTCTGGAAATACCCTACCAGAACCTTATAAACATATATTTTTTTCATTTTTTTTTACTTGTTTCAGTCATTTGACTGCAGCCATGCTGGAGTACTGCCTTTAGTCAAACAAATTGATCCCAGGACTTATTCTTTGTAAGCTTAGTATTTATTCTTTTGGTCTCTTTTGCCGAACCACTAAGTTACAGGAACATAAACATACCAACATCAGTTATCAAGAAATGGTTGGGGACAAACACAGACACACAGATACATACATATATATAAGCAAAAATGCTAGTTCTAAAATCTAAGATATCAATGCAGTAGTTGTACTGATAAGTAATATTCGTGGCCACTTTAAAATGGCTGTCTGTTTGAACAGACTCTACTGTGATTCTTTAACTCCAAGAGGACATCCCCTCTAACAAGTTAATGATGCACAACTGCATCCGATAAACTTGCAAGTGAACCCCTACCATCTAGTGATGGGACTAGTAGATCAGTCCTGGTTTTAGGCAATTTCTGTCCACTCAAACAGACAGCCATGTTAAATGGCTATGAATATTACTTGTCAGTATAACTACAGCGTTGATCTCTTAGAGAGATTTTAGAACTAGCATTTCAGCTTGTTGCAAAATCAGCAACTGTGAGTTTGTTTGAAATATATATATTGCATGTAGAAGCAAGCTGCTATCATCACTGGCAGATGAGGTATCCAGTACTGAGGAGTACCAGAAATAGCCTGAAACCAGGACTTGTCTGCTGGTCCCGTTGCTAGGAAATGGTAGGGGTTTGCTCCCCAGCTCACAATTTTATTGGATGTAGCTGTGCATTGTTAACCAGCTAGAGGAGATGTCCTCTTGGGGTTAAAAAATCACAGTAGAATCCGCTTGAATAGACAGCCATGTTATAGTGGCTATGAATATTACTTATATATACACACACACACACACAACGGGCTTCTTTCAGTTTCTGTCTACCAAATCCAATCACAAGGCTTTGGTTGGCCCATCGATGTTGTTATTATTATTATTATTATTATTATTATTATTCAGGTCACTGCGTGGAATCGAACTCGGAATCTTGGGGTTAGTAGCCCATGCTCTTAACCACTATGCCATATGCCCATCGAAAAATACCTTAGGAATGAGAACCCAGGTTCGAAATTTCCCCAAGACATATGATAAAGGCTGGAGGGTATATCAGCCAAAACATTGTGTTAACAACAAACAAGATGAGGACAAATATCCGTCAAATGTAAATAATATAATTAATACTTGTTGACATTAAAAAGTTAATTAGAAATAATGATGTGTAGAAGAAAAGACAAAGTTAACTCAATGTTGAATATTTTCATTATTTAGGTCAGTATGGGAGGCAATTACAGCTATGTTTCAATCTTATTAAATCTTCTCAGCAAAGTGGTGATTTTGTCCAATTGTCTGAAGTAGTGATGAGAGAATTACTACATAATAAATAACAAGGGAGACTGTAGTTCACTGCTCTGCTAGAAACAGTAGCCAAACTGATCCCAAATAACATCCTAGCAGCTTCAGAAAGTATTCCTTGAATATTGTAGTCAAACATAACATAGCTGAGGGAAACTATTACAATGGTATCATCATCATCAACATTTACAGTCCGTTTCCCATGCTAGTATGAGTTGGACGATTTGATAGGACCCAGCAAGGTCAGGGGCTTCACTAGGTTTCATAGTCTGTTCTGGCTTAGTTTCTACAGCCAGATGCCCTTCCTAATGCCAACCACTCCACAGAGTGTACTGGTTGCCCTTTTATGTGACACCATCACTAGTGCTTTTTAAGTGGCACCAGCACCCATGCCAATACCTTTTATGTAGCACCTTGGTTTTAGGATCTCAATTCTGCAGCACATATCTCAGTCCTCTGTCATCTCCTTCATAAGGTTCAGTGTTCAAGATCGACCTTCAGTCAGTGCAGTATAAATATACAATATAGTAAGATCTTACATATTTGGTAGAGTAAACTGATAAACTTCAAGCAACTGTGATTATGCAAGTAATTAATTAACAGAAACTCCCTTTGTGTGTGCTTAAAATATAAAACGAAGGAAGGAAAATAACTGTAATAAAATCAGGGCAGAAATTTTTGGACAAACTATAGCAGTAGTGTGGATCTGGTATAAAGGCTACAATGACAATATGGAGTAGATCTGGTCTATAAAGCCAACAGGTGACATGTTGCTGTTAAACCTAGAATTATCTTGGTTTAATAGAGTTAACCTGGTGTTTAACAACAGTCATCTCTTTCTCTCTCTTTCACACACACACATACATACACTTTCATCAGCAAAAACTCAATTTGAAGGACGACAGTCATCCCTCACGCCGCCGCCAATCCTTTCTTACACACACCAACCGGTAAAAACCCACCAGAACCAGTCACTGGAATGGTTTGCTATCAGATTTCTTCATTTGTCTCTCATCAGTTCAATCAGAAATGACGTCAAATAGAAACGTTATTTTAGGCACCTCTTTCTCTCTCTCTCTCGCTGTCTCTTTCTCTCTCCCTCACTGTCTCTTTCTCTCTCTCTCGCTGTCTCTTTCTCTCTCTCTCGCTGTCTCTTTCTCTCTCTCTCGCTGTCTCTTTCTCTCTCTCTCGCTGTCTCTTTCTCTCTCCTCTGTCCCCCCACTCTATCATTTGAAGCAAACATATCTCTTTGACACACTTTTCCCCTCTCTGATGTATCTTCAACTTTAACATTGTTTCATGTGTAACTTACGTACAACGTCCCCGCCTCCCGCAATTTAATTAATAATAACAACGACGAAGTACTTGGCTTGATAACACACACTCCATGTTGATTACATCAAGAGGCAAAGAAAATAAATATACACAATAAAATAAATAAAAAAATAACTGTTAAAATAAACATCGTGTCAACGAGAAGACCCTCTACGTGGTCGCCTGGCCAGTTAGAAACAACAACTAAATTCTCCTGAAATTATATTAGGAAAAAAGGAGGGCATATTAAATAATGTAATCCCAGGTATACTGTCTTGACGGTCACAGATGGAATGTCTTTGATGAAAAGTTTTCTCGATCTCAAGGTTAGAAACAGCAACCAGACTTTCTCCAAATCACAACCTCCCGAAAAGAAACTGACTCATTGGATAATGTGAATACTGATATATATATATATATATATATATATATATATATATATATATATATATATATATATATAATGACAGGATGGTCAAGGATGGAATGCATTTAATCATAGGTCTGCATGATCTAAGCTGATCTGGGGCTAAACGACACACAATTGTTCAGTTACTGATAAAATCAATTTCAGTTTTTTTTCTTTTATAAAATATTCACAGGTGCAGGCATGTGGTAAGAAGCTTGCTTGCGAACCACATGATTCCAGGTTCAGTCCCACTGTGTGGCACCTTGGGCAAGTGTCTTTTGCTATAGCCTTAGGCTGGCTAAAGCCTTGTGAATGGATCTGGTACACGGAAACTGAAAGAAGCCCGTTGTATATAATGTGGGTTTGTGTCTGTGCTCATCCCCCATCACCGCTTGACAACCAGTCATGTTGTGTTTACGTCCTCCATAACCAAGCTGTTTGACAAAAGTGTTTGATAAAATAAATACTACGCTTTAAGAAATAAATCCTAGAGCCAATTTGTTTGACTAAAACCCTTCAAGGCAGTGCCCTAGTATGGCCGCAGTTAAACAATTGAAACAAGTAAAAGATAACATCTGTTTTGGCTTGGTTTCTATGGCTGGATGCCCTTCCTAACGCCAACCACCTTACATAGTACCTGGTGCAGCCTCTGGCCTTGACAGTTCCTGTCAAATTGTCCAACCCATGCCAGCATGGAAAACGGATGTTAAATGTTGATTATGATTCAGAGATGGAGGGACAGTACCCATGGTATGACTGCTCATGTTAGTGACACTGATGCCTCTGGGGAAAAAATATAGGACAGATCCTGTCCCTTATAGTTCATTCTACCCGCAACTAGATATTCCTCAAATCAACTTTACTGTCTTACTAAAAATATATAAAACATAGGTTGGTCCAGTGAATTGTGTCAGAGAGACTGGGTGGAGGTGGAGGTGTCGGGTGGATGTGTTGGATGGAGGTGTTGGGTGGTGGTGTAGGGTAGAGGTGCTGGGAGGAGGTGCTGACACCACCACCCAACACTTCCAAGACTCACCTTCAATGGGTAGAGGTGACTCGTGGGAGTGTCGCATGGTGTTTCATGGAGGTAATGGGTGGAAAGGTTAGGTAAAGATAGTGGGTAGAGAGCTTGGGTGGTAGGTTGAGCTGGTGAGTACACTGGTCCTTTTTAGCTGTGTTGGGGGTGAGGTGTTTATTCTCCCTAGGTTCCCAAAACACAGATTCTCAGGTTCTTAATCTTCCTGTAAAGTTTGTCACAGCATTTAAGACTCAGATTGTTGACATTAAGTCAGTTTTGCTTGAACAGATCAAAGACATTTCAGTGATCTTATTTTAACACAGCGGAATGTGATTTGAGAGAGATTTGACTGCGATTTCTAAAAGATTAACTGATGCTATACAAGCTCCATTGTTGACTAAAAATGTTTGGCATGAAGCCGAGCTTGACCAAGCAGACCTATGATCAAAGTCATTCCAACCATGACCATCACTTTTCTCTCTGGCAGAGTGTAACTAGAACTACATTATCAAGTATGTCCTTACATTTTTCTTTAGGAAAAGTATGATTTGAGATAAAATTTGCTGCTATTTTTAGCAGGTTGAATGGCCAAGTAGTGCCTCTGATATTGTCTTGTAAGATCAAATATCATTTATGGTGCAATGATCTTCCATTTATGGCTAACCTTTCAATATAAATCAAACCTATTTATATCATCATTATTGTTCAATCAGACACACTGGAGCAAGCAGACTTAGATATCTTAACAGGGGCTCCAACACAATACAATGACTACAGTGAGATTTGAACTTGTGACCATGCAGTTTATAGTCCATTCCTTTCAACCGATTAAACACAAAGCAGTTTAGGTCACGTGCTGTGTGGTGGATGCTATGATTAATCTCAATCTGACATGTTTGACTCTTGTCACACAACTCCCCCTATGATACAGATACAATACATTGAGTGCAAGTAAAGACCTAGTCCAGATGGAAGGGAGAGGGAGGTAAGTGTTCTCAGTCAGAGGAAAAGAATGCACAATACAAGACACTATATGGTTCACAATCGTTATCAATGTCTGGAATTAGTTTCATGATAGCAATGAAAATTAAAAAACAAATTTTCACGAGACTTGTGATAAATTTTTTTTTTTGTTTATGGCTTTTTTTCTTTTTTCCCAACTTAGAAAATAGTTTCAAAGTTTGTCTAAATTTAGAACCACTGTGTCTGCTCCTCAATCTTTAACCAACATCTGTAGTACTCCCATGGTCAGCAATTTTGTCACATACACACACACACACACACACACACACACACACACACACACACACACACACACACACACACATTTACTTATCATTACATCATATTCTCTCTCTCTCTCACACACACACACACACATAGAGTTATGGGTGTGGCTGTGTGGTTAAGAAGATTGCTTTGCAACCATATGGTTTCAGGCTCTGGCCCACTGCATAGCACCCAGGGTAAGTGTCTTCTATTATAGCACTAGGCCAGCAAAAGCCTTGTGAGTGAATTTGGTAGAAAGAAACTGAAAGAGGCCCATCATGTGTGTGTGTGTGTGTGTATATACATACATATATATACACACACACACATATATATAGATACATAGACACACACATGCATACATACATATCATGTATACATACATATACATACATACATATCATGTATACATACATATACATACATACATACATATATACACACACATACACTAGCATAGCTAGTGGGGGGGGGCAGTAGGAACGGTCTGCCCAGAGCAGCACTTTTGGGTTTACTGTAGGCAATATGTGTTTTTTGTGGGGTCTGTGGACGGCAAATGGAAAGGCTGCCCTGAGTTGCACTCATTCTAGCTATGCTAGTGCACACACACATTTATATAAGAGGTTAAAATAACCATCTAAGGGATAGAAGTATCCATTATACTACTGGTGTATTACCTATGTTTAACTATGGGCATACATATGCAAGCATATTATGCTCATAAATTACAGGTAAAGACAGGGATAAACATGAGTTTATCAAGAATCAAAATTCAAAGAAAACAGGAAATGGAGAAATATTAATGAACAACAATTGACTTACATCAATTATTATTTATTAATTCAATACAAATAAGACTGCATCCCATCTAACAGCTGTTTCTGCTTCCAATTGTATGGTATTGCCATTGATATGCTAAAAATATTTATATTCGGTAATGAAACCCATCTGAAACATGGAGTTTCATCAGAGTGAGGAATAGATAAAAAAAAAAAAAAGACCCTAGAGAAGAAAAAGGAAAAGTTGAATATGGTTCTAATCATACCATTTTGCTTGTGTATTTCATTGGGACATTAACATTCCAAAAAGACACACAAGCAAAATGGTATGATTACAACCATATTCAACTTTTTCTTTTTCTTCTCTAGGCTCTTTTTTTTTAATCTATTCTTCACTCTGATGAAACTCCAGGTTTCAGATGGGTTTCATTACCGAATATGATAAATATCTTTAGCATTTCAATGGCAATACCATACAACAATTCGAAGCAGAAACAGCTGTTAGATGGGATGCAGTCTTATTTGTATTGAATTAATAAATAATAATTGATGTAAGTCAATTGTTGTTCATTAATATTTCTCCATTTCCTGTTTTCTTTGAATTTTGATTCTTGATAAACTCATGTTTATCCCTGTCTTTACCTGTAATTTATGAGCATAATATGCTTGCATTAGTATTTCTCCATTTGCTGTTTTCTTTATGTATACACACACACACACACACACACATATATATATACACACACACACATTGTGTATGTGTTGTGTGAATGTGTTTCTGTTTCCATGTATAGATATCATGTAAATGAGTGTCACTGTCATACAAGCAGTGTCATTCATTTTCAATATTCTGAGAAAACATGGAAACAGGTGAGGGATGGCAACAAGTAGGCATCCAGTCATAAAAAAAAATCTACCTCAATAAACTATCCAACCCATGCAAGCATAGAAAAGTGGATGTTAAAATGATAATAATATACATGCACCCACACATACAAACACACACATTTACTTATCATTACATTATCTATATCATCTGTGTATGCGTGTATGTGCATACACACACACATACATACGAACATGCACACATATAGATTATATATAAATATATCATTATCATTTTTTTTTAGCATGGTGGAGGTTGGTGTGTATTACACACACACACACACACACACAGATAAAGAGACAGAGACAGACAGACAAATATTTAGAATCCCGAGTTGTAATTTAGCTCCAGGTCAGCCTGACTGAGCAGACCTGTGATCAAAGGCATTACAAAATCATGACCCTCCTGCATGAAAGCATCTTGAACAATAGGGGGTTCCTAAATTATATTTAAAATTTATTGTAGGATTTTCGAGCGAGATCGTTGCCAGTGCCCCTGGACTGGCTCTTGTGTGGGTGGCACATAAAATACACCATTTTGAACGTGGCCGTTGCCAGTACCGCCTGACTGGCCTTCGTGCGGGTGACACGTAAAAGCACCCGCTACACTCTCTGATTGGTTGGCGTTAGGAAGGGCATCCAGCTGTAGGAACTCTGCCAAATTAGATTGGAGCCTGGTGTTGCCATCCGGTTTCACCAGTCCTCAGTCAAATCGTCCAACCCATGCTAGCATGGAAAGCGGATGTTAAACGATGATGATGATGATAATGATTAAAGCTGAAATCCATCAGTCAACTTCTTTGCAATGAATGGAGGAGACCACATTAAAGTGTTCTGATGTTTCTGATAAAACTTTACTTGCCTATTTTTTTTTTCCAATAAACCGTGCTGAGTTACCCTTATTTTTCAATGCTTTTTTTTCTGAATTTTTCAAATTGCAAAGGTAATTTATGGTCACCTTGTTCATTATTTAATGTGCCCCTCTTATTGTCTTTAAGACAGTAAGATGTTATTTAAGGGAAATTTGGATGTTATTTCTAGCAAGTTCAGTGACTATCTAGAGGCTGTCTCATGTTATTAAAATATTTGCAGTGGTCAATATTTTGTGGTGTTGGTGGGGACAAGTGGCTATTTCAATGATAAAGAAATTTAGCATTCTGTTCATAATAAAAGTTTTATAAACAACAGCTTTTTCAAATTTCCCATAAATGTTAAAAAATACAACTTTTCTCTTCAGATGTATGAGGGGGCCCATATACAGTTGCTCATTTTGCTGGAAATAGAAGCCAAATCTTAAAAAGAAAGAAAGCAGTTATAACGTAATGTAGTCTCAAACAGTTTCAGAAGGACAGGATGGTCACTGCAGGAATATCATTGATTTTTACCTGACTTGATCTTCTTTGCATCACAACCCACTTCCATAAATAAGCATAAACACAAATAATGTAGTCCTCGGTAAAAGGTGGGATGGATACAGGTGTAAACACCTTATAGATCTATTCAAAGAACATAGTGAGGAAGGACACATTTGAATGATGTAGTCCTAAGTACACAATGTCAAAATAAAAGATCCAATCATTACAGCTAGAAACACCTTTCATATAACAAATTCATTTAGTCAGAAGTGACCTGGGAAACAACAACACGTTCTTCTGAATTTTCCATTATTATTATTTGGAATGGATGGGTATGAGGGTACTTTGAAAATACCTCATGGAATGAATGATGACTGAGCCTAGCATGGTTAAGGGCTGTCCTTTGGCAAGGCATAGCACCTGTTCAGCCACCCTGCCAGGGATACAGCAAAGTCATAGGACTGCAGCATGGTGGATTGTGAAGAGTCAGCGGAAGAGTTCAAGTCATCCAACAGTAATTCTTACATTGACACTGAGCAGAGGAATCTTTGAAAATCAATGGTCAGGATCACCAATCTCTATCAAGAGAGTAACTGCAACACATCCACAGGGGTGCTGTCCATGGTTGTGTAATCAGCGAATGAAAGATTCACTATGACCGAAGCTCCCAATTCAGATTCATAATAATGGAATTGGATGGCGACAGAGAGTCATGGGAATCTGTGAAAGCACAAAAAAACAAACAGGCCACTGCAATGAGGATTGTGTGGAATAGTGTAAGGAGTACTATAAAAGTTTTTGACAAAGAGTATGATTCACATTTGGTAACATTTCCAAGAGTTTTGCTTCAATTTAATTTTCAATTTATTTATTTGTTGGTTTAATCAGAAAGTAAGGGACAAGCCCGTGACCTTTACAAACCCTTCAAGATTGGTGACAGCGTTACTATTAGTATTCTTATGATGGTTGTAGGAAAAAAAAAACATGTTAGAGAGAAGGATTTCCAGTGGGGGGCATTTTGGGAAGGACTAGACATAGTGGTTAACGAGTGGATGTGGTACATGATCAGTAAGCTTTGAGGAGCAAAGACCACTGTAGTAGAAGAGGCAGAGAGAGAGAGAGGACACAGCACATCTGTGGATCAGAGACTGGAGTGTGTTGGTATATGACTTCATGTTAATCAAGTGAAGAGTTTCTCTTTAATGCAGTCTACAATGTGAGTTTGTGTAGCTATAGCATTGTTTCAAATGTAGAAACAACTCTGCATGGATAACCTCACCTGGGTTTTGTAATGAGTCAGTAGTGAGTGGCAGGAAACTATTCTCAGTCTCTGAAGACGATCATTAGTACTTGTGATGTAGTGTTTATTATGCCTCTCTCAGTTGTGCTGCATGCACAGATTACCATGATTCTCTGTTGCTACCCCACCCACTATTCCTGAGGGGGGTCGTGGGGACAGAATCCTCAGGCTTGAGTTGTGGTGAATCTTTCATTAGCTGATTACACAACCATGGACACCACCCTTATAGATGTTCTTCATAGAGCTTGGTGATCTTCACCATTGATCTAGGATTCCTCCACTCAGCTTCAATGTAAGAAGCACCGTTGGCTCAGTTGAGCTCTTCTGTTACTTCTTTCCAATCTACCATGCTGCCGTTCTATGACTTTGCTGTATCCCTGGCACAGTGGCTGAACAGGTGCCAAAGAACAACCCATAACTATGCAGGACACGGTCATCACTCCATGAGGTATTTTCAAGATACCTGCACATCCAACATATGTAGTAACCTTGAAAGTTCCAGTTGGGCACTGTTCATGTTTAGAAGTGCAGGTGTGATATAGAAAGCTTGCTTGATATATGCACTGATTGTGTCTTTGTGTTCTTGAAGGAGACAAAAATCAGCATGACCCATGAGAAAGTCTTCTAAAGATTCTGATCAAGGAGTTAATACAGATTAGGTGTGAGGTGACTAAGTTGTTTGTGGATGATGCTTGGGTACAGAAAGTGAGGACAAATAAAGAGAAATAATTGTCTGCATAGAAATAGATACTATTGAAAGTGATGTATAGGAAGAACAGTGTGGGAGAGAAAGTTGAACATTTGACACTATTTTGGTTTTTTAAAAACAACTATGGGAGAGCCTTTATCATTATCATCATTTAATGTCGGTTTTCCATGCCAGCATGGGTTGGATGGTTTGACATGCAGCTGACTAGCCAGAGAGCTGTCCAGGCTTCAATTATCTTGTTTTTACAAGGTTTCTACAGCTAGATGCCCTTCTTAACACCAGCCACTTTATAGAGTGAGATGAGTGTTTCTAATGTGCTACCAGCATGGGTGCTGTTATGTGACACCAGCATGTAAATATATAACACAGTGAGCTGATTAACTGAGATTATCTATGCAACTGGTAGACAAAAATTCAATCTAGGAGTGATTGAAATCTAAAAACAAGCAAAAAAAAAAAGAAAGAAAAGAGAATAGCTGTAAAATAATCAGCCAATCAAATTGGAGAGGAGGTTACTTTTAAAGCCACCTGGTGACAGACATATTTCAGTCCTATTAGACCTTATAAGCCAAATAAAACAATTTGCCACTCAGGATAAAATTATTCCTATTATAATAGTAAAACAAATGAAAAATAAAAACAAATTAATGATTTCTAATATAGGCAGATAATGAGGAGAAAGAAGAAGAGGCAGTTAATTGAATTGACTCCAATAAATATAAAAGTAAAAAAAGACACCTATTTTAGTTTGACTCAGGATGTAAAAAGAACATAATTACATTACCACAAGGTATTTTGTCTGCTATTCTACAGATTCTTCCAGTTAACAGTATACACCATTACTGCTGCTGCTGTTGCAACTGCTGCTGCTACTACTATCACCACCACTACCAATACTATTAATGATTTCAAATTTTGGCATGAGGTCAGCAAGTTCAAGGGAAAAGGGGGCTAAGTCAATTACATTGATGCCCCCCCCTTCCTCAGTGCTCAACTGATACTTATTTTATCAACCCAGAAAGAATGATAGGCAAAATCGACCTTGGTGGAATTTGAACACAGAATATAAAAATGGGCAGATGCTGCTAAGCATTTTGCCTGGATTGCTAACAATTCGGTCAGTTTACCATCTTAATAATAATTTTCACTTTCACATAACTTGACTTCGTTAAGCAAAAAATCTGGTGTGTTTATTTTAATGGCCTATCAATGTGTACAGCGAGTTTCTTTGCCCTAGGTGTTGGGAAGACACTCAGGAAGAAATGGAAACAAACAAAAAAATAATAGATTTACACATTGAATTAAAGAAGAACAGAACAAATATTTTAGAGTTAATTAAATTGGTTAAATATAAAATCCCTCCATGAAAAAATGAAGAAAAGTCAGACTAATTTTTAAAAACTGAATGTCAAAAATTTGATGATAGAGGTAATGAAATAAGATGATGGGTATAAAAAAAATATTTGGTAGCCAATACCCAAGTCTGAACTGCAGTAGTTGGTACCCAGTCGTATACTACAGCTTCAACATTTTGGAAGTGAACATAGGAGCTTAGGCAGAAAAATCAGAAAACTACATTTGTCTCACATTTAATTAATGTCATAAGTTTTTGTGGCAACATATTGATGTTGTGGAAGTAAAGGCAAGGCTTCCATTTTTGTCTTTAGTTCGTATATATATATATATATATATATATATATATGGACTAAAGACAAAAATGGAAGCCTTGCCTTTACTTCCACAACATCAATATGGTTAGTTCATATATATATACATATATATATATATATATATATATATATATATATATATATATATATATATATATATATATATGGACTAAAGTCATTGTGACTTTGCAGATTTGGCTCACTTCCTTTTTGCTCAATCTTGCAGGAAATGAAGAATCAAGAGATTCTTTTTCTCTTCAAATTTTTCTTTCTCCCTTGGCTATATTTTGTGCTATACTTTAATTTCATTCTTTTTTTTTTTTTTTGTTACTTTCTACTCCTTTTTAAACCTTTTCCTGGCTGTAATTAGCCATACGTTTATACTTTATTATTTCCTTATATAGAAGGAAAAGTTTACTTTGATTTGGTTCATGATGATGATGATGATAATGTATTACGCTAGTCCGTCTACCTTTGATTGCTTCTATTTACCTAGACCCACTGCGGTTCCTTTGAAATAGTTTTCTATTTGTACCAGACCCGTCTTCCATTCAAATTTAGTATAATCTTACTCATATCAACTTCAGTGATTCCAAAACACAGTGATTAGTTTCCTGGCTTTTATTTCTAACTTCTTGAGTTGACTTCCAATTTATTTTACAGAAGCTGTGCATGTAACTGTCTATTGACTGGTGTATTTATACCTATAATCTTATTTCTGGCATTCAATTTTGTATTTAATATTAGTCTAGACTGTTCTGTAGTACCTTCTCTCAATGTTCTCCTTCAATTCTAGGTTTTATCCTTTTTATCTATTCCTAACTACTTAAATGGCTGCGTCTCTTCAAATTTTCTTCCAATTCACAGCCAGAATCTAATTTGTTATTTTAAGTTTTAATTTACCTTTTCTCAAAGTAGCTCTAGCAGATTTTCTTTAATCACATATTTCACTATCACAGCTGAATCCATGCAGTTTTTAATAGGTTCTTTAGTTGGGTGTTGTCTCTTGTAGATAGTTGTAAATCTTGCCTGCAAAGGATAATATAGTCCAAAGTTACATCAAAGTGCAAAACGCTCAAAACAGAAAAATGTCTTTTGGAATACGTGGGAATAAAAATTGTAGAAATAACTGATGCTTCTTGTATGATAAACAAACAAAAAGACCCTAATAAAGAACAAAAAAAAAAACAGCACAAAATATAACGGTCAAGATTTTTGATATGATAATAATAATCCTTTCAACTATAGGCACAAAGTCTGAAATTTGGGGGCAGGGTTTAGTCACATTACATCAACCCCAGTGTTCAACTGGTACTTATTTCATCAACCCCCAAAAGATAAAAGGCAAAGTCAACTTCAGTAGAATTTGAACTTGGGACATAAAGATTGAAGAAATGCTGCTAAGCATTTTGTCCAGCTGGCTAACAATTCTGCCAGTTCACCACCTTTATAATAATATTAACAAGATCACTCAGAGTGAAAACTTCTGCCAAGGCAACACTGACATCCTCTCAACGATTAACCAGAGATGATTTTTAAAATGAGATTATCTGAAATAAACTCGACTGCTCTCACAAACGAGAATACTGAAAATGAACCCAACCGCTCACAAAAATTAAGTCAAAAAACAGGAAAAATAATCCAGAATCCTTGTCCAGTACCAGATCAATCCTAAAATCTAATCAGTTTGTGCCAGTTACAAGGCCAAACATCCCTGAAAGTTTCATCCAAATCCATCCAGCATTTCTTGGAGATATCTTGTCCATGGACAACAAACACGACTGGAAACGATACCACTGCCTTTGCTAATAATGGTTTCAAACTTTGGCACAGGGCCAGCAATGTTGAGGGGGTGGGGTAAGTTGATTACACTGACCCCAGTATTCAACAGATATTTATTTTATTAACCCCCAAAGGATGAAAGGCAGAGTTGACCTTAGCAGAATTTGAATTCAGAATGTAAAGGTGGACAAAATGTTGCAAAGCATTTGGCTTCATGTGGAAATGATTCTGTCAGCTCACCACAATGATAATAACCCTAACCCTTTCTACTGGAAGCACAAGGCCTCAAATTTGTGGGGAGGGACTAGTCAATTACATCGATCCAGTGTTTCACTGGTACGCAATTTATAGACCCTGAAGGGATAAAAGGCAAAGTTGACCTAGGCGGAATTTGAACTCAGAACATAGCGATGGGTGAAATACTGCTAAGCATTTTGTCCAGTGTGCAAATGATTCTGTCAGCTTACCGCCTTAATAATAGTGATAATGATTTCAAATTTCAAACAAGGTCAGTAATTTTGGGGGTGGAAGTAAGTTGACTTCATTGAGCCAGAGTTCAGCTGGTAATTATTTTATTGACCCCCAAAAGGATGACAGGCAAAGTCAACCTTAGCAGAATTTGAATACAGAGATCTAGATGGATGAAATGCTGCTAAGCATTTCACCTGGCATGTGAACAGTTCTGCTAGCTCACCGCCTTAAAAAAAAGGCAAAAAGTAATAATAAGGTAGAAGGCCAACAATTTTGTGGGGAGTGGGGTTAATTGATTGCATTGACTTCAACAAAAGAGAATGACAAGAAAAAAACTAGGAAAATATAAAAAAATAAACTAAATAAAATCTAGTAACTGCTATGAGTAAGACAGTGACACACTGTAAACCTCTTTTGTCAGGATCAAACTGAAACTTTTTTATCAATTCAAGTGACACAAGAGTTTATTATTCAATGTCTCTCCTGCTCAGCCACCACCACCACCACCACTGCTTAATACAACCTCATACACACCCTGTTACCTTGATTTATATCTAGTTTTTTATTGTAGTGACTGTTGTGGGTTTTTTAAAAAATCTATTTTCACCATTATCAAGACACTCACCTCTTCATTTGTTCATATTCTATCAGTATTGATTAATGGAGGTGGAGTGGTGATTGTTTACGTTTTATTTTGTGTTGGCTGTGTGGAAAGAAGGTCACTTCCCAACCCCATGGCTCCAGATTCAGTCCCACTGTGTGACACCTTGGGCCAACCAAAGCCTTGTGAGTAGATTTGGTAGAAGGAAACTGAAAGAAGCCCGTTGTATATAAGGTGGTATCAAAAAGTTCCCAGACTAGTTATATTTAATAAAATATAACTTATTTACCTAAGTTTTAATATGATCCCCTTTGAAATAGTCACCTTGTGCAATAATACACCAGTTCCAGTGTTCCTGCCACTTTTGGAATCCAGCCTGGAAGTTGTTTTCCATAAGCAAGCCAAGGACCTTCTGCAATTTGCTCTGGATCTTGACAACAGTATTAAAACAATGACCTTTGAGATGCCTTTTCATCTTGGGGAAGAGATGGAAGTCAGCAAATCTGGCAAATAGGGCAGGTATGGAAGTGATACCATGTTATTTTTGGTGAGAAACTCGTGAGCGAGAAGAGGTTGATGAAAGGGTGTATTGTTGTTGTGAAGAATCCAATTCTCCAAGCTCTACAGATCCAGTCACTTTCGCCAAATGTCCTCCCTCAAACACTTTAAAACATTGCAGCAGGACTGATGGTCAGTCCCTGGGGGACGTATTCTCAATGCACAATACCATGAATGTCGAAAAAAACAATGAACATGCTCTTGACTGAGCTGCAGCTCTGTCGTGCTTTCTTCGGTCATGGAGATGAAGGGCTCTTCCATTGTGATGACTGCTGCTTTGTCTCAGGGTCATATGCACAGACCCAATTCTTGTCACTAGTGATGATCCTCGACATGAAAGATGGGTCGTCAATGGCATGCTGACGGAGATCTAGACAGACCTTGACATGATGTTCGCAGACATGCCAGATGTTCGAGACAGACATGAGGATTGTTAGCAAGGACCCATACAACAGACCAACAACATCAGCAAGGTTGTTGTTTGTCCTCCAACAATTCTCATGCACAAGCTGACGAATTTTCTCCACTTTTTCGGGGGGTGATGCTCATGGTAGGTTTTCCAGACTGTTCATTATTTTCCAGGGATGTTCTTTTACTTTGATCCATGAAAATTTGATCCACAGAAACTATATGGAAGCCCAAGGAAATTTCAGGTGTGGAAGTAAGGTCTGGAATCAAAAGGCCTTATAGCTAATTTAGCTATGTAGAAAAGGTTTTGGTAGAAACACCAGTGTACCCAGTGCAAGCTAATAGACACATGAGGTGCAGCAGCATCATGGGAAGGTTTACAGAGAAAGTAGTCTTTGTGTGTGGCAGATGTATGGATACAATAAACACTAAGAATATACAGAGAACAAACTTACTCGAATGTCTGGTGGAATCCTTATAAGTAGTAGATAGCTTATGTTACCTAAGCAATCAAGTTAGCAGTGGAGGAAGAAGTTCTGAAAGCATAGCTGCTAGAATAAGAACAGGCTGGAAAAAGTTTAGACAGCTATTACCTTTGTTGGTAACAAATGGCCTCTTACTCAGAGTTGTATGACAGAGTGTAAATGATTTAAAAGTAAAATTGAGTATGAGGGGCATCACATGTAATGTGCAAGAGAGAGAACTGTGCTGGTATGGTCATGTGATGCATGTGGATGAGGACAGCTGTATAAAGAAGTGCTGATCTATTATTGTGGAGGGAACTTGTGGAAAGGGTTGACTCAGGAAGTTGTAGGACGAAGTAGTGAGAAAGGATCTTCAAATGTTGAGTCGCATAGACAAGGAACTGAGATACCTGGCAATTTGCTGTGCTTGAGAAGACACCTCAAGCTAAGTAAAATTGTGGCCATCCATACATATAGGCATATTCTTTATGACCATGACACACACACAATTCTTTTTACAATCAAAAATCCCCCACAACCCATCTTCCCCACACCACTACCACCCCACTGCAGGCCCCCCTCCTTTCTCCCACATGTGCCTATCAGCACTTTCTATGCCCTCACATACCTACTCCCTCCCAGCCACTTCAATTCTTCTCAACATCACTTGCTATCTCTGCTATCTAAACATCTCCCCTTACACTCTTATGGAACATCCCCCTCTATACTACTTATAATACTCCCATTGTTCCCTATCAGAAGGCCCTCTCTTTCTCTAACTCTCCCCCACTTTCCTCTCCTCCCTTGTCCTACCAAGGCAGCCACATATCTTCTCAATAGTAAGAGGGCTACCCCTGTCTCTGTATCATACTCTAATCTCTCAGTTGAGAGGTCCTTGTCTTGCAAGCTTGCAGGTGCTGGTCCCCCCCCCCAAAAAAAATCTCGAGCTGGTGTCACATAAAAAGCATCCATTCTGGTGACATGTTAAGAGACACTCATGATGGTTCCACATATAAAGCACTTGTGCTGGTGCCATTTACAAAACTCCCAGTACACTCTGTAAAATGGTTGGCATTAGGAAGAACATCCAGCTATTGAAACCATGCCAAAACAGACAGCTGGAACCTGTTGTGGCTCCCCAGCTCCTGTCATCCATATGTCCCTGTTTCATTTATACCATTTAACCATCCATGCAGTTTGTATATATACTGAAAGTTAATGATTTGATGAACAGAGATAAAATAATTCTCAAAAATGAGGGCAGTGCTTGCAATGACTGAAACTAGTAAAAGAACAATGTGTGTGTGTGTGAGAGAGAGAAACAGAGAGAGAAGAATGTGTGTGTGTGTATTTTACTTCCAATCTTCCTCTCCTAGAAATAAACATACTTCCATAACACACACAGAGCTAATAATATATGAAATCTCTAGCAATAATCAGTAGATGGCTTGGCACAATCAATATAAGATGGGATTAATGCCTAATGGATTTAACTATGGTCTTTCATTTTTCTAGAGTTGCTAAAACATTTAACAGTTGGGAACTAGAGTATATATATATATATACATACATACATACACACACACACACACACACACACACACACACACACACACACACACACACACACATATACAGGGTGCAATGGGTAAATTGTCGCCATTTTATATTTTTAATTTTGCGCATGTACATTGTTTCTTTTTGATTTTGTTAACTACACAGTATAGAAGGGTCAGTTGAGCAGCGTCTGTGAGGAAAACAGAACCATGACACAATTCACTCTGCCAGAAATTTGGAAATGACATGCTGTAATGCTTGGCATTTGTACCGGAAGCTCCAATATGAAGAGATGGTGAACACACAGAACAACTGCTGCCTTGCTGAGTCCCCAAAACATGTACCAAGAGTGATAAAAATCAAACATTCAGTCAATATCATAGTGTCTGGAGTGATCACTAGTGATGGTGACGTTATGCCTCCATTCATCTTCCCATACAGCCTCACACTCAACATGGAAGCCTACATCAAGTGCCTGGATGAGGTAGTGCTGCTCTGGGTCAAGGAGTGGCTGCTGGAAGACCCTATGTCTGACAACAGGACTCTGCACCATGCCACACAAGTAAGAGAACATCGGATCACCTAACTCCCCAGACAGCAATCCCCTTGATTATTATGTGTGGAGTGCAGTTGAACAAGAGACCAAAAAAACTCCTTGTAATACCGAAGATGAACTGAAGGCAAGGATTATGGCAGCATTCACCAACTTAAACAAGGAGATCGTCCAGAAGAATTGCAGGAGATTCCGAAGTCATCTGGAGGCCATGGCTGAAGCCAATGGTAATTTTATTGAATAAATTTATTCTTTAGTATTTCAAGATATCTTTATGTAATTTTGGTAAATATATGTTAAAATGAGATGTCAGTGTTATTTTCATTTTTACATAATTTAGACAACAGTTTATTCACCACACTCTGTGTGTGTGTGTGTGTGTGTGTGCATGCTACTGCTAAAACTCTGTGATTGCTTGCATGTGCGTGTGCTTGTCTGTAATTTGATGCAGTCACACCGGCACATGATGGGAAAATACTCTGAAAGTAAGGCAACCTTGAAATGTAAATACAAACAGAAGAAAACAAGTTTTGCATAAACCGGACCACAGGTTCCCCGAGATATGCAGTATTTTTGGGTACCTTCATAAATAGCCAAAACAGCACATAGTGGGAAAATACTCTGAAAGTAACATAACCCTGAAATGGGAATACAGTAATCCCTCGACTATCACGGATGTTAAAATTCCAAAACCCCCTACGATGGGTGAAAATCTGCGAAATAAAAACAATACTGTACTGCATATTTCTTTTTATTATTTTTGCAATTTATATATATTTATTTTATTATAAATGCAAAGCAACACCACACACTTGCCTCCCAAGTTTCGTTTTCCATACAGTATGTGCGAGTCTTTGTTTACTCATCTACGGCACACTATGTGTTTTAATTAATGTGTTATACAGTGTAGTACTGTACAGTGTTTCTATTTACTGATTTATTAATTCTTAGGTGTGAAAATGCTTATTTTACCACAGAAATAATTAAAATCTAAAAAAAATATAAATACCTATTGGCCACAGAAACCTGTGCTATACTGAAGGATCTGCAATATAAATATACATATATTAGCCAGAAAAATCTGTGATGTACTGAGGGTGTGATAGGTGAACCGTGACATGGCGAGTGATTACTGTGTATAATACTATGAAAACTGTTTCTATTAATTTTATGTTTATATTATATAACAATTCCTTTTCCATTTTTGTAGTAGTGTGCACATATACCATAAATATTCTATTAGATACTGTAAATAATTGATAAAACCTTAAACATGAACTTGTAAACCAGACCTATGATGATATGAACAAATTGAAATATTTAATTGAATCGTTATAAAGTTAACTTTCATTTCAATGCAATGTTGAAATCAACTTCAATGTTTAATAACCTGAACCATCAGTGACCCAATGGGTCATGAGTAGTCTAGTATATATATATATATATATATATATATATTTCAGTATGTTTCTAGAGAAATGACAAAACAATATTAAAATGTCAACAATATGATTAAAATCCTCAAGGCTTGTATATTGTGGGAAAAACCACTGTAATATCAATTTCAAATCAACTTTGAAACTTCATTTCACCTAGTACTGTCCAGCTGAACAATAGAACACATATGACAGCCATTTGGTAATACTTATATTTGTTTAAATGAATGTTTTGTAAACATTTTTCTACAGTGCCTTCCTACTTTACCAGTCTCTCAACTCCATTTCTCCACCACCACCTTGTATATAATACTATATATTATTTTATGTATAATTACATAACATTAACAGTCTCACCATATTTAAATACAATGTCACTTTAAATATAATGTAGCTTCTCATTTTTCGTACCTAAAATCAGGAACATATTTGATCCTTATAATCTCTGACACACCACTATAATTGCTAACTCCCTGCTGCCAATGCCACCACAATATTGCTTTTCATTAAATTTCTTGCATTACACATTTGTACATTAATTAAGCATTAATCAGCCTTTTTAAAGTAACCATTGCTGGTTGAAATCATTTCCTTTTTTTTTTATTAGTTTAGTGAATGGGGAGGTACAGTGCTGATGACCTCTGTAAGGTCTCCTAAAGATCATTGAGATCAGTGTGGTCGATACATTGCCTGAAGATCTGTAGAAAACATGTGGGCAGAAAGAGAGTTCCAGAAAATTCCAGCCATCAGGCATGGTAGGAAAAATATTAATAAAGCAATAAAATAAGAGTAAACAGGCATGGCTGTGTGATAAGAAGTTTGCTTCCCAACCACATATTTCTGAGTTCAGTCTCACTGCATGGCACCTTGGGCAAGTGACTTCTACTATAGCCTCAGGCCAACCAAAGCCTCGTGAGTGGATCTGATAGACAAAAACTGAAAGAATCCGGTTGTGTGTGTGTGTGTGTGTGTTTGTTCCTGACCACTGCTTGACACCCAGTGTTGATGTGTTTATATCCCTGTAACTTAGCAGTTCAGCAAAAGGGAACCCCAGTGCTTGACTGGTACTTATTTTATCAATCCTAAAAGGATGAAAGGCAAAGATAACCTTAGCAGAATTTGAGCTCAGGTCACAAAAAAAAAACAGTGGCCTTGATCCATCAACATGTGTAATTATTAATCACCATCATCACCACAAATAACTATCAAATATTGCACACAATCACATCACAAGTTATTTCCACTAATATTCTGCCATTTCTATGATTCATATTAACAACAATTGCTTCAAGTATAATCACACACACACATGTATATACACAACCGGCTTCTTTCAGTTTCTGTCTATCAGATCCACTCGCAAGGCTTTGGTTGACCCGAGGCTATAGTAGAAGTCACTTGCCCAAGGTGCCATGCAGTGGGACTGAACTCAGAAATTATTTCATCGTCCCCAGAGGGATGAAAGGTAAAATTGGCTTTTGTAGGATTTGAACTCTGAATGTCAAGAGCTGTAACTAAATCCTGCAAAACATTTTGTCCAATGCTGTGATGATTCTGCCAGCCCACTGTCCACCATCTTTTAATAATAGTCAAAGGTTTTATTCAGTTGCAGGAAACTTCATGATAATTTACAGAAGAGCAATGAAGTTACAGGAAAGAAGGGAGATGAGAAAGGAAATGAAAAAGAAAAAAGTGGGGGTGGGGGTAAAACAGTGGAAGATGGACGGGGAGATGAGCCACATATCTCAGAACAAATGGGTGCTCAGCCATGCCCCACAGTAATGATCATGATGGCATTAACCTTGAAAGTTGGGGGAAGGCTTTATTTAATATCGTCAGCTGTCATTTATTTTATTGACCCCTACAAGAAGATGAAAGGCAAATTTGACCCATTTTATTTTTGACAATACAAATATAAGATCTCCAACCAGCCAAATTCTGGATGAACTACACTACATTACCATTTCATCAAAACATTCACAATGAAGTCAATCAAATGCTTTTGGAACTAGAAAAGCACTCGGAGAGTGCAGACCTCCGCCAAGCAGCTCATTTCCACCCATATACACGCATGCTGAAAATCGCCCAATTTCCCAAACCAACACCGGCAAAAACATAACGTCCTCGCATACTTATCTCGACCATTGTCATAATCAACACTGTCTCTGCTTTCACCACAATCACCGTCAAAACTACGATCAGCACAATCAGTTTCTTTACACTGTTGAAAATCCATTATCTGATACTCATGGGACTGAGATCATTGCAGATTTTTGATTTTTCTAATTTCAAAGTGCTTTATTAAAAAAAAAAAATAATAATTGCATCTACAAAACGGAACAGTTTGAGAATAGAAACCAGGTCTAAACACAATAGCTTATAGACATACTCTGAATGTAGTTCTATATAAATCTTTAACGATTTTTTTTTAATACTTAAGACCATCAGAAATGTTAAGATATCAGCCTCTACCCACCTAGTCATGCTTTGATTAAAAGGTTACAGCATAGATTAGATTACTTAAATAAGTTTCGGCCGAAGTTGACTCAGGCCATGTCTAATTTAATAGCACCACCTGGAAGAGATACACAATCAGCTCTGGGGAACCGTAGCCCATTCAAGCAGAGGACTATTGTTTTCAGAGACATATCTAGGTGTGGGTGGTTTATCTGGTATTCGTTGGGGGGTAATCATCTAGGGATCATTTGAATGCTGTGAAGTCACTTTCCTCCTTTATGTGTGTCTGGCTCGATGTTGAAGAGAGCAGGGCCAATTGAGGTGAAATAGTTCTGTTATAGTGTTGTGATACGACATGAACATTTCTGTAGTGGACGGATGGCACGGGGGCCAAGCCTCGGACAAAATTTAAAGATGGGTAATGTCGATGGAATATTTTCCACATCATACAGATGATATAGAGCGTGCAGCAGCAGTGGAGGGAGCAAAGCCTGAGCTTTTTGAGTCGATCCCAATAGTCAAGGCTTGTCATGTCATCCTCTGCAGACCTCTCTGCCAAGCAGCTCATTTTAAGATAGATACGCGAGTAAAATTACTAATGGAGAAACGAAAATAAACTTGGGAAACAGCAACGCCTCCATAGGTCATATGGAAACGATGAACGTGTTTTCAAGGGAGATAATCAAAGAATGTAACATTGTAATACTTCATGTAAAGTAAATATAACAAATGAATCCATAAAAATTCCCAGATCACTACCAAAATTTCATCATCTGTTCCTTGTGTCATTACCAACTTTTTCTGCAAGTTTCATCAAATACCGTTCACAACTTTTTGAGTTATTTTGCACACAGACAGACAAACTAATGCTGATGAAAACATAACCTCCTTCCTTGGCGGAGGTAATTAAAATGCTTTGTAATTAGAAATGGGAGAGGAGGAAGGCCACTTCTACTGTCATCCATTTCTTTCCTTTGTCCTCCTCTATGTTTACCCAGCTCTTTCTTTTCTTTTTCACCCCCAATCACTGTGTTGCTGCCATCATATCCTCACTCTCCTCTCTTTCTCTTTTATACCCCTCCTTGGTCATATTGTCTTCAACATATGTATACATCCCAGAACAGTGAATATGCTTTGCCCTGTTTATACAAAGTAAACCCTCTGCTGGTGCCATAGCAAAATGCACCTGGTGCACCCTCTAGAGCGACTGGCAGGTATTCTTTTATTTATTAACTTGTTTCAGTTATTTGACTGTGGCCATGTGGGAGCACTGCCTTGAAGGGTTTTTAGTCAAACAAATCAACCCCAGGACTTATTATTTTAAGCCTAGTACTTATTCTATTGGTCTCTTTTGTTGAACTGCTAAGCTACAGGGGCATAAACGCACCAGCACTGGTTGTCAAGCAATGATGAGGGGGGGCAAAGACACCGAAACACACATACACGATGGGATTCTTTCAGTTTCCATCTGCCAAAACCACTCACAAGGCTTTGGTCAGCCCAAGGCTATAGCGGAAGACACACCAAGGTGCACACAGTGGGACTGAACCCGGAACCATGTGGTTGGGAAGCAAGCTTCTCACCACACAGCCATGCTTGTACCTAAACATGTGGAGAAAACAAAGGTGGGTGGTCTCCTGAATCTTGCCTTGTTGTGGTACCATAATAAAATGCTGGTATCATAGTAAAATGCACTCAGTACACACTGTAAAATGGTTGGTGGTAGGAAGGACATACAATTGAAGAAACCAAGCATAAAATGAATGAGTGCCAGTCTATAAGAGAAATGGATTCCAATAAATGACTATGACACTGCAAACCCATGTCAGTATGGAAAGTGGATGCAAAATTAATAATGTCACATATAAAACTAGATTATGAAATGTGTCTCTAACTATTTTTTTGAGAAATTAGTGTGATTTGAGGGAGATTTGGTTGCTATCTCTATCATGTTGAGCAACCACATAATGGTTTTTCCCATTAGTTAGAAGTAACAAGGTGGGGGGAAGGGGTTAAGGAGAAGATATTTAATTTTCAGAGATATAAAACAAATTAATTAAAAATCGAAGCTGAAGATTAAAAACAGTTCTAGGTCATGCTCTATCTTTATATTACATATGTATTCTATATGTAGTTATGTATGACATATACCTATATATGTTCCCATACATTTCGATATTATCTAAAGTCATTTGCTATATGTAATATTTAACTATGTATAAGATGATGATATATCTATTTAGGTGTCACAAATATCTACTGATTACATGTAGAATTTCATTATATATTACATAATTAAACATAACTGTGAGACAACTAGTGTACAATTGGGAAGTACAGAACAGTAACAATAGAAGAACTGTGTGTGTGTTTATTGATAATGTGGACATATAAGGTGTGATAGTCATAATAAGAACAAAATGGAGCTAATACCTCTACTGACAACAAAGCTTCTCCCTCAAGGTGAGGGGCAGAGTCTAGAATACTTGTGTACAAAGTGTGTTGCTACATGCAGTGAGACGTGTGTGTGAGTATGTGCATGCGCACATGCACACATCTATAGATGTACTTGCATGGCTGTGTAGTTAAGAAGTTAACTTATTATCCAGTCATAGAAACCATGCTAAAACAAACAGGGAGCCTGAACAGCCCTTCAGCTGGTCAGCTCCTATCAAACTGTCAAATCATGCCAGCATGGAAAACAGACATTAAATGATGATGATGATTATATATATACGTATGGTAAGTTGCTTTCAGTTTTTATTTTCCTATCCACTCACAAGGCTTTGGTCAACCTGGAACTGTAGTAGAAGACACTTGCCAAAGGTGCATTACAGTGGAACTGAACCTGAAACCCCAAGGTTGGGGAGTGACCTTAATAACAGAGCTGTGATGGTGGGTGGATGCCTGGATAGATAGATAGATAGATAGATACATGCACACACATATAATACAAACACTAGCACATATACTTATATACATATATGTATACAAATATGTATATATACATACATATACATAATTAGACACACATACACTCATATAAATTATATATGTGTGTGTGTGTGTGTAAAGAGAGAATGAGGGGGAGTATGAGAATTTGATGGAGAGGAATTGATGACGTTAAAGACTGAAGTGGTTTCATTTCCTTAGTATTTTCAGCGATTAATCCGAGAGAGTAAATTTAGAAATTGGTAGGTCTGTGTTCATGAGTATGTGGGCATGTGTTTAGAGCCGGCAGCAATTAATGTCTCAATGTTCCTTCCTTCATAGTATTGAAACCTCTTAAGTCCAATCCTTAAAATATGAAATATCTTAATGTCTGCTTGATAAGGAAGATTGTCTGAAGGTCAAGAATTTTCTGGTTGTGGGGAACAGTTTATTAATCTACTACATGTATTACTGTCTTTTATTCCATTGACCTTAGAAGGAAGAAAGACAACACTGGCTTCCAAAGGATTTGAACCCACAAATTCAAGGCATTCTATTTCTAATTGTAGCAATTCTCTCATCCCCCATTCAAATCTAATAATACTGCTTTTATCATATAACTGAAATCTCCCTTCTGCCTGTTTCTTCAGCCATCCACACAGAAGATATGAATGAGTCTAAGGAAGAGGAGAAGAATAGGGAAAATTGTTCATTGGCTGAAACATGATTGCCTCACCTGCTGACAATAGCAGCTAAAACTCCAACACAATACACACTGAACAATAGATTTCCCTATATACAAAGGAATAGGTTGTCATGAATGGCACACCTCTCATCACAGTTTTGTTTGACTATGGCTGATCTTGGACTACATAACAATAAAGTTTACTCTGAACCAAGAAGGGAAAGCTTTTGCAGGAGCACTCCACCTGCAAGAAGCAGCAGCCAAGTTTTCCTCAAATCAATGTGTATCTTCCTAAAGGGAAGAAGAACCTACAGGAAAATGTAGTTCTGTGTGAATACAGGAAATTGTGTGTGTGTTTGTGTGTGTGTATAAAAGCATGAATGTATGGTTAGAAATTTGCTGTGAAACTGTTTGGTTTGGGGGTTCAGTCCCACTGCATGCTATTTTGAACAAGTTTCTTCATATACAATCCCAGGCCAGCCAAATCCTTGTGAGTGAATTTGGTAGATAGAAAGTGAAAGAAGCTTTTCCTGTTTGTGCATGTGACCTAATCTCCTGACATCACGTAGTGACAGTAAATAAACTTGACATTCATACAAAAATGGTGTTATTCATTTTCTATCTTCCATGAAAGCATATGATAGCCAATGAACTGTTCATATTTGAAAGACTTGGTGAAATATTACCTTAGAGACAGATGAGAATTGACAACAGAAAAAGAATATGGCTGTAGAAAATCTGTCTCAATGAATTCATCTGACCACTGCAGGAATAAGAATGGAAAAATGGATTTTAAAATAATGGCAATGATATTGGTTCCAAATTTAGGCACAAAGCTAGCAATTTCAGGGTAATGACTAGGTCAATTACATCAACTCCAATGTTCAACTGGTACTTATTTTATCAACCATGGCAGGATGAAAGGCAAAGTCGACCTAGACAGAATTTGAATTCAGAATGAAGTGCCACTAAGCATTTTGCCTGGCAGGATTAATGATTCTGCCAGCTTGCAGCCTTAACAATGATAATGATATTACATGCACAAAAACTAACATTATAAATAACAAGAACTGAGAAATACACACACATTATGACTTCCACTAAAACTACACATGCATACACACACACATACATACATAATTTATACAGTTACCATCCTATTTGCTTTTGCATTTATGAAACATCAATCCTTTCAGTCACTCCTATTCATTTGCCAAAGACCAACATGTTTGTCTCAGTTGCTCCTATTTTTATTTCCTTTTATTTAACTTTCTGAAGAGGAGTTTAAGCTCAAAATTTTGAAAACTCTTCCACTTAGTCTCTCGTTGGGTACCAAAC